>NC_059230.1:6212969-6237969 GCF_020615455.1 Coregonus clupeaformis
AGTATAGCACTCAACAGTAGACTACAGTATAGTACTCAACAGTAGACTACAGTATAGCAATCAACGGTAGACTACAGTTTAGTACTCAACAATAGACTACAGTTTAGTACTCAACAGTAGACTACAGTATAGTACTCAACAGTAGACTACAGTATAGCAATCAACGGTAGACTACAGTATAGTACTCAACAGTAGACTACAGTACAGTGTAGTACTCAACAGTAGACCATACCCAGTACAGTATAGTACTCAACAGTAGACTACAATACAGTACTCAACAGTAGACTACAGTATAGTACTCAACAGTAGACTACAGTTTAGTACTCAACAGTAGACTACAGTATAGTACTCAACAGTAGACCATACCCAGTACAGTATAGTACTCAACAGTAGACTACAATACAGTACTCAACAGTAGACTACAGTATAGTACTCAACAGTAGACTACAGTTTAGTACTCAACAGTAGACTACAGTATAGTACTCAACAGTAGACTACAGTATAGTACTCAACAGTAGACTACAGTATAGTACTCAACAGTAGACTACAGTATAGTACTCAACTGTAGACTACATGGGGGGGGCAGAGTTAGAACTCATTACAGGTTAATAATCATTCAGTGAACTGTAGCATCATCAGCCGTGCAGGGATTAAAGCCAGACCTGGACAGACATACAGACGTACACACACACACACACACACACACACACACACACACACCTACACACCAGGCCTGGACCAACCTGCCACCATCTGGCCTTAGTTACGGAGCATGCTCATTATGGGCTGTCCTGTTGTTAGTGGAGACGGTTGGCAGGGTGCTCCGCAACAGCAGACGGCAAGGGGCAGAGACTGATGATAGGGATAGCTGCTCAGCCACACACACACACACACACACACACACACACACACACACACACACATAGGCAGGCACACACACACACACACACACACACACACACACACACACACACATAGGCAGGCACACACACACACACTGGGTATGGTTCCAGACAAAACAGAGGGATATTCTGTCAAGCAGAGGAATGAGAGATGACTTGGGGTCAAATGGCACCCTATTCCCTATATAGTGCACTACTTTTTACTAGAGCACTGGAGCCTGGTCTAAAGTAGTGCACTGCATAGGGAATAGGGTGCCATTTGGGACGCATATTTTGGACCAATAAAGACCCGACCGGACTGCCAGATCAGACACCCAAGCAGAAATTATATTAAGAGGGAACGGATTCATCTGAACAGGCAATATGGTGTCTGGGGGTTTGGGAGAGGGAGGGGGGGAGGGAGGGAGGGAGGGAGGGAGGGAGGGAGGGAGGGAGGGAGGGATAGTAATAAGCTTCTGGCTAGACAACCTGGTCTCAGAGCATTTCGTATTATTCTGTATGTAAATACTAGACACCCCATTTAGTATGATGTGTTAACGTTTGGTAACATAAGACAGATGGTTACTTAAGGCAAAAAATGAAAGGAAGGTTGTTGGTCGGGGTGGTTGGGGTGGATGGGTAATAATGCCAATATCTAGCAACCCGAAGTTTTCAAGTTCAAATCTCATCACGGACAACTTTAGCAACTTTTCAACTACTTACCACTTTTTAGTTACTTTGCAACTATTTAGCATGTTAGTTAACCCTTCCCCTATTACTAACCTTAACCCTTTACCTAACCCTTCCCCTATTACTAACATTAACCCTTTACCTAACCCTTCCCCTAACCTTAACCCTTTACCTAACCCTTCCCCTAACCTTAACCCCTTACCTAACCCTTCCCCTAACCTCAACCCCTTACCTAACCCTTCCCCTAACCTTAACCCTTTACCTAACCCTTTCCCTAACCCTAAGCTAACCCTTAACCCTTTACCTAACCCTTCCCCTAACCCTAACCCTTTAACCTAATTCCTAAACGTAACCCTTAGCTTAACTCTAACCCCTAACATATCAAACATTTTGCAAATTCGTAACATATTGCACATTTACAAATTCAAATCAAATCAAATCAAATTTTATTGGCAACATGCGCCGAATACAACAGGTGCAGACATTACAGTGAAATGCTTACTTACAGCCCTTAACCAACAGTGCATTTATTTTTAACATAAAAAAACAACAACAAAAAAAAAGTGTTGAGAAAAAAGAGCAGAAGTAAAATAAAATAACAGTAGGGAGGCTATATATACAGGGGGGTACCGGTGCAGAGTCAATGTGCGGGGGCACCGGCTAGTTGAGGTAGTTGAAGTAATATGTACATGTGGGTAGAGTTAAAGTGACTATGCATAAATAATTAACAGAGTAGCAGCAGCGTAAAAGGATGGGTTGGGGGGGCAGTGCAAATAGTCCGGGTAGTCATGATTAGCTGTTCAGGAGTCTTATGGCTTGGGGGTAGAAGCTGTTGAGAAGTCTTTTGGACCTAGACTTGGCACTCCGGTACCGCTTGCCGTGCGGTAGCAGAGAGAACAGTCTATGACTAGGGTGGCTGGAGTCTTTGACAATTTTGAGGGCCTTCCTCTGACACCGCCTGGTATAGAGGTCCTGGATGGCAGGAAGCTTGGCCCCAGTGATGTACTGGGCCATACGCACTACCCTCTGTAGTGCCTTGCGGTCGGAGGCCAAGCAGTTGCCATATCAGGCGGTGATGCAACCAGTCAGGATGCTCTCGATGGTGCAGCTGTATAATTTTTTGAGGATCTGAGGACCCATGCCAAATCTTTTCAGTCTCCTGAGGGGGAATAGGCTTTGTCGTGCCCTCTTCACGACTGTCTTGGTGTGTTTGGACCATGATAGTTCGTTGGTGATGTGGACACCAAGGAACTTGAAGCTCTCAACCTGTTACACTACAGCCCCGTCGATGAGAATGGGGGCATGCTCAGTCCTCTTTTTTTTCCTGTAGTCCACAATCATCTCCTTTGTCTTGGTCAGGTTGAGGGAGAGGTTGTTGTCCTGGCACCACACGGCCAGGTCTCTGACCTCCTCCCTATAGGCTGTCTCATCGTTGTCGGTGATCAGGCCTACCACTGTTGTGTCGTCGGCAAACTTAATGATGGTGTTGGAGTCGTGCCTGGCCATGCAGTCATGGGTGAACAGGGAGTACAGGAGGGGACTGAGCACGCACCCCTGAGGGGCCCCCGTGTTGAGGATCAGTGTGGCAGATGTGTTGTTACCTACCCTTACCACCTGGGGGCGGCCCGTCAGGAAGTCCAGGATCCAGTAACATATTGTACGTTTTAGCAAAACGTAACACATAATACCAATTGTAATTCGTAACATATCGTACGAAATGGTGATGGACATCCACAAATTAATACATACCATACGAAACGTAACACATCATACTAATAGGAGTGTCTCAGATTTACATACAGAATAATACAAAATGCTCTGAGACCAGGTTGGGCTAGATGTTCCCAGGGGCCTTGGGGTATGTGCCGAATACCTCGTTCCAACTTTTTAAATTCAGTTATTGGGACCCCACAGTGTGCAGGCTTTGATTCCAGCACAGCACTAACACACTAAGGGTTAGAGTTCAGACTCACCTTAGCTACTTTAATGATGTCAGGTATATGCAGATAGGCAGCAACAGGTGGAAGACCTTTCCCTATCAGGTAAGCTTCATCAGCTTTCTGTCTGTGGGTTGAAGGGTGTGGCATTTTTACAATGTTACAGTGTTACATTGTATGATCTTGAATGATCTTAGTGGGCAAAACTGGTTGTAATATCGTCAGGTACTCATCGGGTAATATCGTCAGCTAAATAGTCAGGTAGAATTCTGGATAAATAGAACTCCAGGTAAGGCCTACAGTAATCGCCAAAATTATTGGCACCCTTGATAAAGATTAGCAAAAAAAGACAACTTCATGAACTTTACCAAGTACCAGGACATTGTAGCCAATAACCCCAAGCACACTCCAAGCACAAGACCCACAAATAAATGTTTAATTGGCCACAAATTCAACATTTTACAAATGTCTCAGTCTCCGGACTAGAACCCCATTGAAAACCTGTGATTTTCTTACTTGCATTACTTGTTAAAAACAAAATATCTTTCTCTGAGCAATTGTGTTAGTATAAAAAAATCTAATTGTCCAAATTCTTTGAGCATACAATATAGCTCAGTATTTACAATTATTTATTTTATACAGTCTTTTTTTATCAAGGGTGCCTATCATTTCTGGAGGTGACTGTCTATACCTGTGCATCTGTCCTCTATCTTCTTCAGAATAGACAGCCACGGTCCGAATCCCCAACTCAGTACACGCCCTGAACACACGGATAGCTATCTCACCTGGAGAGGAGAGAACAGAAAAGGAGAAGAGAAAAGAAGAGAGAAAGAAACAAAAGTAAGAAAGTAAGAAATAAATAAAGAAGAAAAATAAAATAAAAGAGATATACAGTGCATTTGGAAAGTATTCAGACAACGACCCTAAGCACACAGTCTCTGAATGTCCTTGAGTGGCCCTGCCAGAGCCCGGACTTGAATCCGATCGAACAACTCCGTGCAGCGATGCTCCCCATCCAACCTGACAGAGCTTGAGAGGATCTGCAGAGAAGAATGGGAGAAACTCCCCAAATACAGGTGTGCCAAGCTTGTAGCGTCACACCCAAGAAGACTCAAGGCTGTAATCGCTGCCAAAGGTGCTTCAACAAAGTACTGAGTAAAGGGTCTGAATACTTATGTAAATGTGATATTTCCGTTTTTGATTTTTTTTTATAAACGTGCAATCATTTCTAAAAACCTTTATTTGCTTTGTCATTATAGGGTATTGTGTGTTGATTGATGAGGGGGAAAAAAACAATTTAATCAATTTTAGAATAAGGCTGTAAAGTAAAAAAAAAAAAGTCAAGGGGTCTGAATACTTTCCGAATGCGCTGTAAGTGTTGAGAAGTAGAGTAACAGTAACATGATGTGGTAATACCGTGTTTCTCTACTGTTATCTAATGTGATTTAATGCTCAGTTCATATCATGTCACGAGTAGTGAGCTGGGCTAGGTGTCTGTGCAGCTTTGAGCTGGGCTAGGTGTCTGTGCAGCTTTGAGCTGGGCTAGGTGTCTGTGCAGCTTTGAGCTGGGCTAGGTGTCTGTGCAGCTTTGAGCTGGGCTAGGTGTCTGTGCAGCTTTGAGCTGGGCAAGGTGTCTGTGTAGCTTTGAGCTGGGCTAAGTGTCTGTGCAGCTTTGAGCTGGGCTAGGTGTCTGTGCAGCTTTGAGCTGGGCTAGGTGTCTGTGCAGCTTTGAGCTGGGCTAGGTGTCTGTGCAGCTTTGAGCTGGGCTAGGTGTCTGTGCAGCTTTGAGCTGGGCTAGGTGTCTGTGCAGCTTTGAGCTGGGCAAGGTGTCTGTGTAGCTTTGAGCTGGGCTAAGTGTCTGTGCAGCTTTGAGCTGGGCTAGGTGTCTGTGCAGCTTTGAGCTGGGCTAGGTGTCTGTGCAGCTTTGAGCTGGGCTAGGTGTCTGTGCAGCTTTGAGCTGGGCTAGGTGTCTGTGCAGCTTTGAGCTGGGAAAGGTGTCTGTGTAGCTTTGAGCTGGGCTAAGTGTCTGTGTAGCTTTGAGCTGGGCTAAGTGTCTGTGCAGCTTTGAGCTGGGCTAGGTGTCTGTGCAGCTTTGAGCTGGGCTAGGTGTCTGTGCAGCTTTGAGCTGGGCAAGGTGTCTGCGCAGCTTTGAGCTGGGCTAGGTGTCTGCGCAGCTTTGAGCTGGGCAAGGTGTCTGCGCAGCTTTGAGCTGGGCTAGGTGTCTGCGCAGCTTTGAGCTGGGCTAGGTGGCTGTGCAGCTTTGAGCTGGGCTAGGTGTCTGCGCAGCTTTTAGCTGGGCTAGGTGTCTGTGCAGCTTTGAGCTGGGCAAGGTGTCTGCGCAGCTTTGAGCTGGGATAGGTGTCTGCGCAGCTTTGAGCTGGGCAAGGTGTCTGCGCAGCTTTGAGCTGGGCTAGGTGTCTGTGCAGCTTTGAGCTGGGCTAGGTGTCTGCGCAGCTTTGAGCTGGGCTAGGTGTCTGCGCAGCTTTGAACTGGGCTAGGTGTCTGTGCAGCTTTGAGCTGGGCTAGGTGTCTGCGCAGCTTTGAGCTGGGCTAGGTGTCTGTGTAGCTTTGATCTGGGCTAGGTGTCTGTGCAGCTTTGAGCTGGGCTAGGTGTCTGTGTAGCTTTGATCTGGGCTAGGTGTCTGTGTAGCTTTGAACTGGGCTAGGTGTCTACGCAGCTTTGAGCTGGGCTAGGTGTCTGCGCAGCTTTGAGCTGGGCAAGGTGTCTGCGCAGCTTTGAGCTGGGCTAGGTGTCTGTGTAGCTTTGATCTGGGCTAGGTGTCTGTGTAGCTTTGAACTGGGCTAGGTGTCTACGCAGCTTTGAGCTGGGCTAGGTGTCTGCGCAGCTTTGAGCTGAGCTAGGTGTCTGTGCAGCTTTGAGCTGGGCTAGGTGTCTGCGCAGCTTTGAGCTGGGCAAGGTGTCTGCGCAGCTTTGCCGTGGATCATAAGCTATATAACACACACTACCTTCTAAGTATAGCCATGCCATGCAATGGTATGTCATGAGATCTACGATGCAATAGGATATCGTGTGTAACTCAGATGAATTTGTATGAATTGTAATGTGCTGGGACATACAGTAGACCTTAGGTATTGTCGTATGTTGGGATAGCAATGCCCTCATAATAATATAATGATGGATAAGATGTACTGTAATGTGTTGGGACAAGTGATGTCAGTCATGGCCATAGTTATAATGTCATGTCATGTTGTGGGTGGAGCCTTACCTCTGTTGGCCACCATGACCTTTTTGATTGGTCGATACTCAAGGTTCTGGGGCGACGAGTGGGCAGAGCGAGCGAGAATACACGCCCTCTTTACCGCTAGCAACCCCAGACCCCCTCGACCCACCCCGGCAACACACAGCAACATCCTGGACAGAGAGAGGAGAGAGAGAGAGAGAGAGAGAGAGAGAGAGAGACAGAGACAGAGACAGAGACAGAGACAGAGACAGAGACAGAGACAGAGACAGAGAGAGAGAGAGAGAGAGAGAGAGAGAGAGAGAGAGAGAGAGAGAGAGAGAGAGAGAGAGAGAGAGAGAGAGAGAGAGAGAGAGAGAGAGAGAGAGAGAGAGAGAGAGAGAGAGAGAGAGAGAGAGAGAGAGAGAGAGAGAGAGAAGGAGAGAGAGAGAGAGAGAGAGAGAGAGAGAGAGAGAGAGAGAGAGAGAGAGAGAGAGAGAGAGAGAGAGAGAGAGAGAGAGAGAGAGAGAGAGAGAGAGAGAGAGAGAGAGAGAGAGAGAGAGAGAGAGAGAGAGAGAGAGAGAGAGAGAGAGAGAGAGAGAGAGAGAGAGAGAGAGAGAGAGAGAGAGAGAGAGAGAGAGAGAGAGAGAGAGAGAGAGAGAGAGAGAGAGAGAGAGAGAGAGAGAGAGAGAGAGAGAGAGAGAAGGAGAGAGAGAGAAGGAGAGAGAGAGAGAAGGAGAGAGAGAGAGAAGGAGAGAGAGAGAGAGAGAGAGAGAGAGAGAGAGAGAGAGAGAGAGAGAGAGAGAGAGAGAGAGAGAGAGAGAGAGAGAGAGAGAGAGAAAGAGAGAAGGAGAGAGAGAGAGAGAGAGAGAGAGAGAGAGAGAGAGAGAAGGAGAGAGAGAGAAGGAGAGAGAGAGAAGGAGAGAGAGAGAGAGAGAGAGAGAAGGAGAGAGAGGAGAGAGAGAGAGAAGGAGAGAGAGAAGGAGAGAGAGAGAAGAGAGAGAGAGAGAGAGAGAAGGAGAGAGAGAGAGAAGGAGAGAGAGAGAGAGAGAGAGAGAGAGAAGGAGAGAGAGAGAGAGAGAGAAGGGGAGAGAGAGAGAGAGAGAGAGAGAGAGAGAGAGAGAGAGAGAGAGAGAGAGAGAGAGAGAGAGAGAGAGAGAGAGAGAGAGAGAGAGAGAGAGAGAGAGAGAGAGAGAGAGAGAGAGAGAGAGAGAGAGAGAGAGGGAGAGGGAGAGGGAGAGGGAGAGAGAGAGAGAGAGAGAGAGAGAGAGAGAGAGAGAGAGAGAGAGAGAGAGACCACATCATGAGGAATTGGCTATCCAAAATGGTGATATGTGGAGAAATTACTTTGCAAACCTCTGCAGCAATATAACAAAGAGCCCAGAGCAACAAGATATACAAGAAAAATTACAAATCCTTGAATCAGCAGTCAAAGACTATCAGAATCCTGTGGATACCCCAAATACAGAACAATAATTATTGGAAAAACTATACACTCTCCAACCCAAAAAGTTCTGTGGTGCTGATTTGTATTTTAAATGAAATTATCAAATATACCACAAATTAAAATTGGCTAAACTGAAACTCTTCAACATTACCCTCACTGCAGGTATTTTCCCTTATCAACCAAGGATTGATCACACCAATCTATAAAAAAATTGACAAATTTGACCCAAATATTTATAGAGGAATTTCAGTTAACAGCAACTTGGGGAAAATTCTCTGCAGTATCATAAATGACATATCCTTGATGAACACAAGGTCCTTATCAGAAGCCAGATTAGATTTTTACCAAATTGCTGCACAACAGATCACATTTATACCCTCCACACACTAATTCACAAACAAGTCAACCAAAACAAAGGCAAAATCTACTTATGTTTTGTAGACTTCAAGAAAGTATTTGATTAAATTTAGCACAAGGTTCTTTTTTTTATAAACTAATAGAAAGTGGTATTGGCGGGAAAACATATGATGTTATTAAATCAATGTACACTAAAAACAAATGTGTGGTTAAAATTGGCAACAAGCAAACAGACTTCCTCTCTCAGGGACGTAGAGTGAAACAGCGCTGCTCAATAAAGTCCAACACTATTTAACATCTACATTAATGAATTGGCAAAAACATTAGAAGAATCGGCAGCACCTGGTCTCACCCCACACAACACTGAAATCAAGTGTCTGCTGTACGCAGATGACCTGGTGCTACTGTCTCCCACTAAAGAGGGGTTACAGCAGCATCTACAGCAGCAGACTCTATAGCCACTCCTATCTGTCATATCTTTGATCTGAGCCTAGAGGAAAGTACTTGTCCTCAGGCCTGGAGGGAAGCCAAAGTCATTCCGCTACCCAAGAATGGTAAAGCGGCCTTTACTGGTTCTAACAGCAGACCTATCAGCTTGCTGCCAGCTCTTAGCAAACTGTTGGAAAAAATGGTGTTTGAGCAAATACAATGCTGTTTCTCTGTAAACAATTTAACAACAGACTTTCAGCATGCTTATAGAGAAGGGCACTCAACATGTACTGCACTGACACAAATGACTGATGATTGTGGGAGCTGTACTGTTAGATTTCAGTGCAGCCTTTGGTATTATTGACCATAACCTGTTGTTGAGAAAACGTATGTGTTATGGCTTTTCGACCTCTGCCATATTGTGGATTCCGAGCCATCTATCTAATAGAACTCATAGGGTTTTCTTTAATGGAAGCTTCTCTAATGTCAAACATGTCAAGTGTGTTGTACCGCAGGGCAGCTCTCTAGGCCCTCTACTCTTTTCTATTTTTACCAATGACCTGCCACTGGCATTAAACAAAGCATGTGTGTCCATGTAGGCTGATGATTCAACCATATATGCATCAGCAACCACAGCTAATGAAGTCACTGAAACCCTTAACAAAGAGTTGCAGTCTGTTTTGGAATGGGGTGGCCAGTAATAAACTGGTCCAGAACATCTCTAAAACTAAGAGCATTGTATTTGGTACAAATCATTCCCTAAGTTCTAGACCTCAGCTGAATCTGGTAATGAATGCTGTGGCTGTTGAACAAGTTGAGGAGACAAAATTACTTGGTGTTACTTTATATTGTAAACTGTCATGGTCAAAATATATACAGTGGGGAGAACAAGTATTTGATACACTGCCGATTTTGCAGGTTTTCCTACTTACAAAGCATGTAGAGGTCTGTAATTTTTATCATAGGTACACTTCAACTGTGAGAGACGGAATCTAAAACAAAAATCCAGAAAATCACATTGTATGATTTTTAAGTAATTCATTTGCATTTTATTGCATGACATAAGTATTTGATACATCAGAAAAGCAGAACTTAATATTTGGTACAGAAACCTTTGTTTGCAATTACAGAGATCATACGTTCCTGTAGGTCTTGACCAGGTTTGCACACACTGCAGCAGGGATTTTGGCCCACTCCTCCATACAGACCTTCTCCAGATCCTTCAGGTTTTGGGGCTGTCGCTGGGCAATACAGACTTTCAGCTCCCTCCAAAGATTTTCTATTGGGTTCAGGTCTGGAGACTGGCAAGGCCACTCCAGGACCGTGAGATGCTTCTTACAGAGCCACTCCTTAGTTGCCCTGGCTGTGTGTTTCAGGTCGTTGTCATGCTGGAAGACCCAGCCACGGCCCATCTTCAATGCTCTTACTGAGGGAAGGGAGGTTGTTGGCCAAGATCTCGCGATACATGGCCCCATCCATCCTCCCCTCAATACGGTGCAGTCGTCCGTCCCCTTTGCAGAAAAGCATCCCCAAAGAATGATGTTTCCACCTCCATGCTTCACGGTTGGGATGGTGTTCTTGGGGTTGTACTCATCCTTCTTCTTCCTCCAAACACGGTGAGTGGAGTTTAGACCAAAAGCTCTTTTTTTGTCTCATCAGACTACATGACCTTCTCCCATTCCTCCTCTGGATTATCCAGATGGTCATTGGCAAACTTCAGACGGGCCTGGACATGCACTGGCTTGAGCAGGGGGACCTTGCGTGCGCTGCAGGATTTTAATCCATGACGGCGTAGTGTGTTACTAATGGTTTTCTTTGAGACTGTGGTCCCAGGACCTGGTCATTGACCAGGTCCTGCCGTGTAGTTCTGGGCTGATCCCTCACCTTCCTCATGATCATTGATGCCCCACGAGGTGAGATCTTGCATGGAGCCCCAGACTGAGGGTGATTGACCGTCATCTTGAACTTCTTCCATTTTCTAATAATTGCGCTAACTGTTGTTGCCTCCTCACCAAGCTGCTTGCCTATTGTCTGTAGCCCATCCCAGCCTTGTGCAGGTTAAATTATTATCCCTGATGTCCTTACACAGCTCTCTGGTCTTGGCCATTGTGGAGAGGTTGGAGTTGTTTGATTGAGGTGTGGACAGGTGTTTTTATACAGGTAATGAGTTCAAACAGGTGCAGTTAATACAGGTAACTGCTGGGGCGGCAGGTAGTTAGTGGTTAAGAGCGTTGAGCCAGAACCGAAAGGTTGCTAGTTTAACTCCCCGAGCCGACTAGGTGAAAAATCTGTCGATGTGCCCCTTGAGCAAGGCACTTAACCCTAATTGCTCCTGTAGGTCACTCTGGAAAGACCGTCTACTAAATGACTAAAATGTAAATGTAAATAATGAGGGAGAACAGGAGGGCTTCTTAAAGAAAAACTAACAGGTCTGTGAGAGCCAGAATTTTACTGGTTGGTAGGTGAATAAAAATATACAATGTGATTTTTGGATTTTGGTTTTAGATTATCTCTCACAGTTGAAGTGTACCTATGATACAAATTACAGACCTCTACATGCTTTGTAAGTAGGAAAACCTGCAAAATTGGCAGTGTATCAAATACTTGTTCTCCCCACTGTAGTTGTAAAGATGTCTAGTTAAGCTGCAGTTGGCCCAGAACAGAGCGGCATGTCTTGCTCTTCATTGTAATCAGAGGGCTGATATAAATACTATGCATGCCAGCTCTCTCTTGGCTAAGAGTTGAGGAGAGACTGACTGCATCACTTCTTCTTTTTATAAGGCGGCAGGTAGCGGCAGGTAGCTTAGTGGGTAAGAGCATTGTGCCAGTAACCGAAAAATCTGTCAATGTGCCCTTAAGCAAGGCACTTAACCCTAATTGCTCCTGTAAGTCGCTCTGGATAAGAGCGTCTGCTAAATGACTAAAATGTAAATGTAAAAATGTAAATAAGAAACATTAATGTGTTGAAAATCCCAATTTACATACAGCTCTGACACACACACGTACCCCACCAGACATGCCACCAGGGGTCTTTTCACAGTCCCCAAATCCAGAACAAATTGAAGAAAGCGTACACTATTACATAGAGCCATTATTGCATGGAACTCCGCTGCAGCTCATATTGCTCAAATGAACAGCAAACCTGGTTTAAAAAAACAGATAAAGCAACACCTCACGGCACAACGCCTCTCCCCTATTTGACCTAGATATTTTGTGTGTATATATTGATATGTAAGCTATGTGTGCCTTTTCTAAATGTTTGTAGTTCTGTCCTTGAGCTGTTCTTGTCTATTAATGTTCTGTATTATGTCATGTTTCATGTTTTGTGTGGACCCCAGGAAGAGTAGCTGCTGCTTTCGCAACAGCTAATGGGTATCCTAATAAAATACCAAATACCAAAAACCTAGTTCATCTGCACAGGTTCTGTCAGACCTGGGCACTATCAGTTAACCTAAAAAAAAGGAATATAACAATATTCCAAAAGAGGTCCAGAAATCAGGATCACAAATATAAATTATATTTGGACACAGATCTATTAGAACACACCAAAATCTACACATACCAGTGACTCGCTCAATACGGAAGAGGTCAGATGACACAGATGCTAAGCTACAGGACTGTTTTGCTAGACAGATGGAATAGTCGGATTATTCGATGGATGGGAGAACAATAGTACCGGCTTCATCAATAAGTGCATCGAGGACATCGCCCCACAGTGACATAAGCACTCCCAACCAGAAGCCATGGATTACAGGCAACATCCGCACTCAGCTAAAGGGGTAGAGCTGCCGTCAAGGACGGGACTCTAACTCGGACGCTTATAAATATCCTGCTATGCCCCCCAACGAACTATCAAACAGGCTAAGCGCCAATACAGGACTAAGATGAATCCTAACACCGCGATGCTCGCCGGATGGAAGGGTTGCAAACATTATGGACTACAAAGGGAAGCCCAGCCACGAGCTGCCCAGTGACACGAGCCTACAGACGAGGCTAAATAACGGATATTCGCCCCCAGGTGGTAAGGGTAGTCAACAACAACGCCAGCGATCAACAGGCAGGGAGGAGGAGAGAATAACCTGTCCCTCAACATTATCAAGACAAAGGAGATGATTGTGGACTACAGGAAAAAAAGGAGGACTGAGCACGCCCCCATTCTCATCGACAGGGCTGTAGTGGAGCAGGTTGAGAGCATCAAGTTCCTTGGTGTCCACATTCCTTGGTCCAAACACTCCAAGATAGTCGTGAAGAGGGCACGACAATCCCTATTCCCCCTCAGGAGACTGAACTGATTTGACATGGGTCCTCAGATCCTCAAAAAGTTATACAGCTGCACCATTTAGAGCATCCTGACTGGTTGCATCACCGCCTGGTATGGCAACTGCTCAGCCTCCGACCGCAAGGCGCTACAGAGGGTAGTGCGCATGGCCCAGTACATCACTGGGGCCAAGCTTCCTGACATCCAGGACCTCTATACCAGGCGGTGTCAGAGGAAGGCCCTAAAAATGGTCAAAGACTCCAGCCACCCTAGTCATAGACTATTCTCTCTGCTATTGCACGGCAAGCGGTACCGGAGTGCCAAGTCTTGTTATTGTTATTTTATTGCTGCTCTTTTATTTTTTTACTTTTGTTTATTTAGCAAATATTTTCTTTACTCTTATCTTTCTTAAAACTGCATTGTTGGTTAAGGGCTTGTAAGTAAACATTTCACGGTATTCGGCGCATGTGACAAATACAATTTGATTTGATTTGTATCTAGGACTAAATATCAGCAACACAGGTAGCTTTCACATGGCTGTGAACGAGTTGAGCGACAAAGCAAAAAAAGCATTCTATGCCATTAAAAGGAACATTCTAATCTAAATTTCAAATTAGAATCTGGCTCAAAATGTTCCAATCAGTTATAGAAACACTTGCTCTATTTGGCAGTCGTAAACTTCAATGCAATTTGGCTCTAAACAGACAGTACATGGTGGCAGACTATCTGATCACTGTGACTGGTAGAAAACTGAGAAAAACACTGACTAGATACAGTGAGCACAGTCTGGCTATAGAGACCAATCGTCAAAGACAAACCTGGCTGCCCAGAGACGACAGGCTGTGCTCTGCCCCCGGGGAGAGGTAGAGACAGAGCTGTATTTCCTGTTACACTGTGACAAATAATCAGATCTAAGAGAGGATTTATTTTCCAAAATTATAATTCAGTACAAAGAATGTGAAACTATAGAAGATGAAGAACAAATCTAATATTTATTGGTTGAAAAGCCTAAATGTGCAGTTTGGCAGCCAAATATGTGTCTTCCTGCCACAACCTGAGGGACAGTCAGTGAACAGTGCAATGTAATGTCAATAATAATTCAAATATTTATGTGGATAATTTTTGCTTAATATGTATTTATAATAGTGTTGTAGCTGGAATGGAATCATTTCAAAAAAATTGTGTGGTCCCACCATTTTTGTATATGTATACTATGACAATGGAAGTAATTTAACTTGCCATGTCAATAAAGTCTACTGAATTAAATTGAGAGAGAGAGAGAGAGCACGAGAGAGAGCACGAGAGAGAGAGAGAGAGAGAGAGAGAGAGAGAGAGAGAGAGAGAGAGAGAGAGAGAGAAGAGAGAGAGAGAGAGAAAGAGAGAGAGAGAGAGAGAGAGAGAGAGAGACAGAGAGAGAGAGAGAGAGAGAGAGAGAGAGAGAGCACGAGAGAGAGAGAGAGAGAGAGAGAGAGAGAGAGAGAGAGAGAGAGAGAGAGAGAGAGAGAGAGAGAGAGAATACTGTCTTCTCATGCATTGTTGATTTCAAAAAGCTTTTGACTCAATTTGCCATGAGGGTCTGCTATACAAATTGATGGAAAGTGGTGTTGAGGGAAAAACATACGACATTATAAAATCCATGTACACAAATCCATAAACACAATTTATTTTCACAGGGGGGGGGAGACAGGATGCGTTTAAGCATCCTCTTCAACATATACAGTTGAAGTGGATGTTTAATAATTAGGTTGGAGTATTAAAACTGTTTTTTCAACCACTCCACAAATGTCTTGTTAACGAACTATAGTTTTGGAAGTCGGTTAGGAAATATTTTGCATGACACAAGCAATTTTTCCAAGAATTGTTAAGAAGATTATTTCACTTATAATTCACTGTATCACAATTCCAGTGGGTCAGAAGTTTACATATACTAAGTTGACTGTGCCTTTAAACAGCTTGGAAAATTCCAGAAAATGATGTAATGGCTTTAGAAGCTTCTAAAAATCATTTGAGTCAATTGGAGGTGTACCTGTGGATGTATTTCAAGGCCTACCTTCAAACTCAGTGCTTAACATCATGGAAAAATCAAAAGAAATCAGCCAAGACCTCAGAAAAAAAGTTGAAGACCTCCACAAGTCTGGTTCATCCTTGGGAGCAATTTCCAAACGCCTGACGGTACCACGTTCATCTGTACAAACAATAGTATGCAAGTATAAACACCATGCAGCTGTCATACCGCTCTGGAAGGAGACATGTTTTGTCTCCTAGAGATGGACGTACTTTGGTGCGAAAAGTGCAAATCAATCCCAGAACAACAGCAAAGGACCTTGTGAAGATGCTGGAGGAAACAGGTACAAAAGTATCTATATCCGCAGTAAAACGAGTCCTATATCGACATAACCTGAAAGGCCGCTCAGCAAGGAAGAAGCCACTGCTCCAAAACCGCCATAAAAAAAGCAAGACTGGTTTGCAACTGCACATGGGGACAAAGATCATACTTTTTTGGAGAAATGTCCTCTGGTCTGATGAAACAAAAATAGGACTGTTTGGCCATAATGACCATCGTTATGTTTGGAGGAAAAAAGGGGGTGGGTAGCGAAGAACACATCCCAACCGTGAAGCACGGGTGGCAGCATCATGCTGTGGGGGGTGCTTTGCTGCAGGAGGGACTGGTGCACTTCACAAAATAGATGGCATCATGAGGAAGGAAAATTATGTGGATATATTGAAGCAACATCTCAAGACATCAGTCAGGAAGTTAAAGCTTGGTCGCAAATGGGTCTTCCAAATGGACAATGACCCCAAGCATTCTTCCAAAGTTGTGACAAAATGGTTTAAGGACAACAAAGTCAAGGTATTGGAGTGGCCATCACAAAGCCCTGACCTCAATCCTATAGAGAATTTGTGGGCAGACCTGAAAAAGCGTGCGCGAGCAAGGAGGCCTACAAACCTGACTCAGTTACACCAGCTCTGTCAGGAGGAATGGGCCAAAATTCACCCAATTTATTGTGGGAAGCTTGTGGAAGGCTACCCGAAACATTTGACCCAAGTTAAACAATTTAAAGGCAATGCTACCAAATACTAATGGATTATATGTAAAGTTCTGACCCACTGGGAATGTGATGAAAGAAATAAAAACTGAAATAAATCATTCTCTCTACTATTATTCTGACATTTTATATTCTTAAAATAAAGTGGTGATCCTAACTGACCTAAGACAGGGAATTTATACTAGGATTAAATGTCAGGAATTGTGAAAAACTCAGTTTAAATTTATTTGGCTAAGGTATATGTAATCTTCCGACTTCAACTCTATATCAACGAATTGGCCAAGGCACTAGAACATTCTGCAGCACCCGGCCACAGAAAAGGGAGTTGGTGTTTGTCACCAACCAAGGAGGGCCTACAGCAGCACAGATTTCTGCAGAGATTTTCAGACTGGGACAGTAAATCAGGATAATGGTGTTCCAAAAAGGTCCAGTTGCCAGGACCACAAATACAAATTCCATCTAGACACCGTTGCCCTAGAGCACACAAAAAACAATACATACCTCGGCCTAAACATCAGCGCCACAGGTAACTTCCACAAAGCTGTGAACGATCTGAGAGACAAGGCAAGAAGGGCCTTCTATGCCATCAAAAGGAACATAGAATTCAACATACCTATTATGGATCTGGCTAAAAATAAAGAGAGATTACACAGTTGCAGAATACCTGACCACTGTGACTGACCCAAACTTAAGTAAAGCTTTGACTATGTGCAGACTCAGTGAGCATAGCCTTGCTATTGAGAAAGGCCGCCGTAGGCAGACCTGGCTCACAAAAGAAGACAGGCTATGTGCACACTGCCCAAAAAATGAGGTGGAAACTGAGCTGCACTTCCTAACCTCCTGCCAAATATATGACCATATTAGAGACACATATTTCTCTCAGATTACACAGAGCCACAAATAATTAAAAAACAAACCCAATTTTGAAAAAAACTCCTTATCTACAGGGTGAAATACCACAGTGTGCCATCACAGCAGCAAGATTTGTGACCTGTTGCCACAAGAAAAGGGCAACCAGTGAAGAACAAACACCATTGTAAATACAACACATTTTTATGTTTATTTATTTTCCCATTTGTACTTTAACTATTTGCACATTGTTACAACACTGTATATATACATAATATGACATTTGAAATGTCTTTATTCTTTTGGAACTTCTGAGTGTAATGTTGACTGTTAATATTTATTGTTTATTTCACTTTTGTTTACTATCTACTTCACTTGCTTTGGCAACGTTAACATACGTTTCCCATGCCAATAAAGCTCTTACATTGAAATTGAACTGAGAGAGAAAGAGAGAGAGAGTGTGCGAGAGAGCGAGAGACTGTGAGAGAGAAAGAGAGAGAAAGAGAGAGCGAGAGAGAGCGAGAGAGAGCGAGAGAGAGAAAGAGAGAGAGAGTGTGTGTGAGAAAGAGAGAGAGAGAGAGAGAGAGAGAGAGAGAGAGAGAGAGAGAGAGAGAGAGAGAGAGAGAGAGAGAGTATGTGTGTGAGAGAGAAGGAGAGAGAGAGAGAGAGAGGGAGAGAGCGAGAGGGAGAGAGAGAGAGAAGAGAGAGAGAGAGAGAGAGAGAGAGAGAGAGAGAGAGAGAGAGAGAGAGAGAGAGAGATGCTAAAAAGTAATGGACCACCAGAACAAGCCTTTTGGCTTTTGGCAGCAGTTCCATGAAACTCCCGCAATGAGAGAGGGGAGGGACTGAGGAAGCACCTTTTATGCCTATACCTTTACTTTATAGAACCCCCACACATATTACATTTCATTAACCATTTTACCCAGCACTAACCTCCAACTACCAACTCACACACAACTCACACACACAACACTGTACTCTACACAGGTAGGACACACTCACTTCAAGACTACCACCTCCACACACAATCCAACCTTATCTTATTTTCCACCATAATTTGCAAATAAATTCATTAAAAATACTACAATGTGATTTTCTGGATTTTTTTTTTCTCATTTTGTCTGTCATAGTTGACGTGTACCTATGATGAAAATTACAGGCCTCTCTCATCTTTTTAAGTGGGAGAACTTGCACAATTGGTGGCTGACTAAATACTTTTTTTCCCCACTGTATATAATAATAATAATATGCCATTTAGCAGACGCTTTTATCCAAAGCGACTTACAGTCAATTAGGGTATGATGGTATGATGGGGAGAAGGCTTCAAACTGACTAATAGCCACCTCATTCATCTCACCTCATCTCATTCACCTCATTCACCTCGCCTCATTCACCTCATCGCATTCACCTCACCTCATCTCATCTTATTAGTCTCACCTCATCTCATTCACCTCACCTCATTCACCTCATCTCACCTCATTCACCTCACCTCATCTCATTCACCTCACCTCATCTCATTCACCTCACCTCATCTAATTCACCTCATTTCATTCAGCTAACCTCATCTCATTCAGCTCATCTCATTCACTTCACATTCACCTCACCTCATTAACCTCATCTCATTCACCTCATCTTATTCACCTCACCTCATCTCATTCTCCTCACCTCATTCACCTCATCTCATTCACCTCATCTCATTCACCTCACCTCATCTTATTCACCTCACCTCATCTCATTCTCCTCACCTCACCTCACCTCATTCAGCTCATCTCATTTACCTCACCTCATCTCATTCACCTCATCTTATTCACCTCACCTCATCTCATTCACCTCACCTCATTTCGTTCACCTCATCTCATTCACCTCATCTCTTTCACCTCACCTCACCACATTCATCTCACCTCATCTCAGTAGTTTATCAGCTGTAGATGTGGATGTCTGCCAACTAAACATCATCACAGATACAGTGAGGCAAAAAAGTATTTGATCCCCTGCTGATTTTGTACATTTGCCCACTGACAAAGAAATGATCCGTCTATAATTTTTATGGTAGGTTTATTTGAACAGTGAGAGACAGAATAACAACAAAAAAATCCAGAAAAACTTATGTCAAAAATGTAATCAATTGATTTGCATTTTAATGAAGGAAATAAGTATTTGACCCCCTCTCAATCAGAAAGATTTCTGGCTTCCAGGTGTCTTTTATACAGGTAACGAGCTGAGATTAGGAGCACACTCTTAAAGGGAGTGCACCTAATCTCGACGGGTCTGACCTAGAGTATGTGGACAACTACAAATACCTAGGTGTCTGGTTAGACTGTAAACTCTCCTTCCAGACTCACATTAAGAATCTCCAATCCAAAGTTAAATCTAGAATCAGCCTATTTCGCAACAAAGCCTCTTCACTCATGCTGCCAAACATGCCCTCGTAAAACTGACTATCCTACCAATCCTTGACTTCGACGATGTCATTTACAAAATAGCCTCCAACACTCTACTCAGCAAATTGGATGTAGTCTATCACAGTGCCATCCGTTTTGTCTCCAAAGCCCCATACAAAACCCACCACTGTGACCTGTACGCTCTTGTTGGCTGGTCCTCACTACATGTTCATCGTCAAACCCACTGGGCTCCAGGCCATCTATAAATCACTGCTAGGCAAATCCCCGCCTTATCTTAGCTCATTGGTCACCATAGCAGCACCCACCCGTAGTCTGCGCTCCAGCAGGTATATCTCACTGGTCATTCCCAAAGCCAACACCTCCTTTGGCCGCATTCCTTCCAGTTCTCTGCTGCCAATGACTGGAACGAATTGCAAAAATATCTGAAGCTGAGACTCTTATCTCCTCACTAACTTTTAGTATCAGTTGTCAGAGCACCTTACCGATCACTGCACCTGTACACAGCCAATCTGAAATTAGCCCACCCAACTACCTCATCCCTATATTGTTATTTATTTTGCTCTTTTGCACCCCAGTATCTCTATTTGCACATAATCTCTTGCACATCTAGCATTCCAGTGTTAATACTAATTGTAATTATTTTGCACTATAGCCTATTTATTGCCTTACCTCCATAACTTGCTACATTTGCACACACTGTAAATATATTTTCTGTTGTATTTTTGACTTTATGTTTTTTTTACCCCATATGTAACTCTGTGTTGTTGTTTTTATCGCACTACTATGCTTTATCTTGGTCAGGTCACAGTTGTAAATGAGAACTTGTTCTCAACTGGCTTACCTGGTTAAATAAAGGTGAAATAAAAAATAAAATACAATTGTTACCTGTATAAAAGACACCTGTCCACAGAAGCAATCAATCAATCAGATTCCAAACTCTTCACCATGGCCAAGACCAAAGAGCTCTCCAAGGATGTCAGGAACAAGATTGTAGACCTACACAAGGCTGGAATGGGCTACAAGACCATCGCCAAGCAGCTTGGTGAAAAGGTGACAACAGTTGGTGCGATTATTCGCAAATGGAAGAAACACAAAAGAACTGTCAATCTCCCTCGGCCTGGGGCTCCATGCAAGATCTCACCTCGTGGAGTTGCAATGATCATGAGAACGGTGAGGAATCAGCCCAGAACTACACAGGAGGATCTTGTCAATGATCTCAAGGCAGCTGGGACCATAGTCACCAAGAAAACAATTGGTAACACACTACGCCGTGAAGGACTGGAAATCCTGCAGCGCCCGTAAGGTCCCCCCCGCTCAAGAAAGAACATATAGAGGCCCGTCTGAAGTTTGCCAATGAACATCTGAATGACTCAGAGGAGAACTGGGTGAAAGTGTTGTGGTCAGATGAGACCAAAATCGAACTCTTTGGCATCAACTCAACTCGCCGTGTTTGGAGGAGGAGGAATGCTGCCTATGACCCCAAGAACACCATCCCCACCGTCAAACATGGAGGTGGAAACATTATGCTTTGGGGTGTTTTTCTGCCTAAGGGGACAGGACAACTTCACCGCATCAAAGGGACGATGGACGGGGCCATGTACCGTCAAATCTTGGGTGAGAACCTCCTTCCCTCAGCCAGGGCATTGAAAATGGGTCGTGGATGGGTATTCCAGCATGACAATGACCCAAAACACATGGCCAAGTCAACAAAGGAGTGGCTCAAGAAGAAGCACATTAAGGTCCTGGAGTGGCCTAGCCAGTCTCCAGACCTTAATCCCATAGAAAATCTGTGGAGGGAGCTGAAGGTTCGAGTTGCCAAACGTCAGCCTTGAAACCTTGATGACTTGGAGAAGATATGCAAAGAGGAGTGGGACAAAATCCCTCCTGAGATGTGTGCAAACCTGGTGGCCAACTACAAGAAACGTCTGACCTCTGTGATTGCCAACAAGGGTTTTGCCACCAAGTACTAAGTAATGTTTTGCTGAGGGGTCAAATACTTATTTCCCTCATTAAAATGCAAAATCAATTTATAACATTTTTGACATGCGTGTTTCTGGATTTGTTGTTGTTATTCTGTCTCTCACTGTTCAAATAAACCTACCATTAATATTATAGACTGATCATGTCTTTGTCAGTGGGCAAACCTACAAAATCAGCAGGGGATCAAATACTTTTTTCCCCTCACTGTAGCTTCCTAGGCTAATGTTTCTTCTACTGTCTGAGTGATGCTGATGGATCTGTCTTACAGGCCTCTGCTGCCACTCTGTGATGATAACTGGTACTGCAACCAACAGACCACAGAGATCAATGAGGGCATGAGGGTATGATGGGGAGAAGGCTTCAAACTGACTAAAAGCCTTTGGTTTCAGTGAACACACACACACACACTCAAACACACACACACACACACAAACACACACACATACACAAACACACACACACACTCAAACACACACACACACACACACAAACACACACACACACACACACAAACACACACACACACCCAATCACACACACACACACACAAACACACACACACACACAAACACACACACACTCAAACACACACACACACACACTTAAACACACACACACACCAAACACACACACACAAACACACACAAACACACACACACACACTCAAACACACACACACACACACAAACACACACACACACACACACAAACACACACACACACTCAAACACACACACACACACACACACTCAAACACACACACACACACACACAAACACACACACACTCAAACACACACACATACACACTCAAACACACACACACACACACACACACACTCAAACACACACAAACACACACTCAAACACACACACACACTGTCTTGGCGGGATGGGAGGGGTCAGGTGCTGGTACAGTCTGGCTTTCTGTTATTAACAGGGAACACACACATACACACATTTGCTGTGGAGTTACAAAACACACACACACACACACACACACAGAGAGTCGTAAAGTAACAAAACACGTTCATGTTGTCTAGAATCAGAACCAGCCTGAGAACAGATGTAACACTAACAGTATTCTGGTCAAATCCTTTTTTGTAGCAAACTGTCATGCTGAATGTTAATAACTGTGTCCTTTATATAGCAAACTGTCATGCTGAACGTTAATAACTGTGTCCTTTATATAGCAAACTGTCATGCTGAATGTTAATAACTGTGTCCTTTATATAGCAAACTGTCATGCTGAACGTTAATAACTGTGTCCTTTATATAGCAAACTGTCATGCTGAATGTTAATAACTGTGTCCTTTATATAGCAAACTGTCATGCTGAACGTTAATAACTGTGTCCTTTATATAGCAAACTGTCATGCTGAATGTTAATAACTGTGTCCTTTATATAGCAAACTGTCATGCTGAATGTTAATAACTGTGTCCTTTATATAGCAAACTGTCATGCTGAACGTTAATAACTGTGTCCTTTATATAGCAAACTGTCATGCTGAATGTTAATAACTGTGTCCGTTCTAAAATGTAAATGTAATATCCTAGCAAAACCGAAACCTACTTGAAGGTAACAGCGCTCACTGTTGCCCCTAGTGGCTGGTTTCCATGTCATCTACCAACGTCCTCAGACATGGATGGACGTGGAATACTGACTTGTATCACGGCTGACCTGGCTGGTTAATAACTGTGTCCTTTATATAGTAAACTCAAGGACACTCACAGACTGACTGGTGGTTGTCATGCTGAAGAAGAGACAAATGAAATCAAATCAAATTGTATTGGTCACATGCGCCGAATACAACAGGTGCAGACATTACAGTAAAATGCTTACTTACAGCCCTTAACCAACTGTGCATTTATTTTTAACAAAAAAAGTAAAAATGAAACAACAACAAAAAAAGTGTTGAGAAAAAAAGAGCAGAAGTAAAATAAAATAACTGTAGGGAGGCTATATATACAGGGGGTACCGGTGCAGAGTCAATGCTGCGGGGCACTGGCTAGTTGGAGATAGTTGAAGTAATATGTACATGTGGGTAGAGTTAAAGTGACTATGCATAAATAATTAAATAGAGTAGCAGCAGCGTAAAAAGGATGGGGTGGGGGGCAGTGCAAAATAGTCTGGGTAGCCAGATTAGCTGTTCAGGAGCCTCTTATGGCTTGGGGGTAGAAGCTGTTGAGAAGGTCTTTTGGACCTAGACTTGGCACTCGGTACCGCTTGCAAGTGCGGTAGCAGGGAGAACAGTCTATGACTAGGGTGGCTGGAGTCTTTGGACAATTTTGAGGGCCTTCCTCTGACACCGCCTGGTATAGAGGTCCTGGATGGCAGGAAGCTTGGCCCCAGTGATGTATTGGGCCGTACGCACTACCTCTGTAGTGCCTGCGGTCGGAGGCCAAGCAGTTGCCATACCAGGCGGTGATGCAACCAGTCAGGATGCTCGGCAGTGGTGCAGCTGTAGAATTTTTGAGGATCTGAGGACCCATGCCAAATCTTTTCAGTCTCCTGAGGGGGATAGGCTTTGTCAGTGCCCTTCACGACTGTCTTGGTGTGTTTGGACCAGATAGTTCGTTGGTGATGTGGACACCAAGGATCTTGAAGCAACATACAGTGAGGGAAAAGTATTTGATCCTGCTGATTTTGTACGCTTGCCCACTGACAAAGAAAGTGATCACTCTATAATTTTTAATGGTAGGTTTATTTGAACAGTGAGAGATAGAATAACAACAAAAAAAAATCCAGAAAAACGCATGTCAGAAATGTTATAAATTGATTTGCATTTTAATGAGGGAAATAAGTATTTGACCCCCTCTCAATCCAGAAAGATTCCCTGGCTCTCAGGTGTCTTTTATACAGGTAACGAGGCTGAGATTAGGAGCACACTCTTAAAGGGAGTGCTCCTAATCTCAGTTTGTTACCGTATAAAAGACACCACTCCACAGAAGCAATCAATCAATCAGATTCCAAACTCTCCACCATGGCCAAGACCAAATAGCTCAAGGATGTCAGGGACAAGATTGTAGACCTACACACAAGGCTGGAATGGGCTGGCAAGACCATCGCTAGCAGCTTGGTGAAAAGGTGACAACAGTTGGTGCGATTATTCGCAAATGGAAGAAACACAAAAAGAACTGTCAATCTCCCTCGGCCTGGGGCTCCATGCAAGATCTCACCGTGGAGTTGCAATGATCATGAGAACGGTGAGGAATCAGCCCAGAACTACACGGGAGGATCTTGTCAATGATCTCAAGGCAGCTGGGACCATAGTCACCAAGAAAACAATTGGTAACAAGGCACTACGCCCGTGAAGGACTAAATCCCAGTGCTGCAAGGTCCCCCCTGCTCAAGAAAGCACATATACAGGGCCGCTCTGAAGTTTGCCAATGAACATCTGAATGACTCAGAGGAGAACTGGGGGAAAGGTTGTGGTCGTGATGAGACCAAAATCGAACTCTTTGGCATCAACTCAACTTTCGCCGTGTTTGGAGGAGGAATGCTGCCTATGACCCCAAGAACACCATCCCCACCGTCAAACATGG
>NC_059230.1:6240469-6244158 GCF_020615455.1 Coregonus clupeaformis
GTCCTCTCTCTCCTCTCTGTCCCTCTCCCCTCTGTCCCTCTCTCCCTCTGTTCCTCCCCCCTCTGTCCCCCCCCTCTGTCCCTCTCTCTCCCCCCTATCCCTCCTCCCTCTGTCCCTTTCTCCCGTCCTCTCTCCTCTGTCCCTCTCTCTCCCGTCCCCTGTTATCTCTCTCCGTCTCCGTCCCCCCCGTCCCTCTCTAGTATCCGCCCCCATCCCCCCCCCCCTTCTCCACGTCCCCCCCTCACCCCCCCGTCCCTTCTCTCCGCGTTCCTCTCTCTCGTCCCCCTCCTCGTCCTCTCTCCTCTGTCCCTCCTCTCGCCCCCTCATCCCCTCCCTCCCTCTTCATCTGTCCCTCTCTCCACTGTCCCCCCCCCCCTCCCCCCCCTCCCCCTTTCCTCTGTCCCCCCCTCCCTCCTCTGTCCCTCCCTCCTCTGTCCCTCTCCTCTGTCCCTCTCCTCTATCCCTCTCCCCTCTGTCCTCTCTCCCCTCTGTCCCCCCCTCCTGTCCCTCTCTGATATCCCCCCGACCCCCCGTCCCCCCCCTCGTCCCTCCCCCTGTCCCTCTCTCCTCTATCCCCCCCCCTCGTCCCCTCTCTGTCCTCTCTCCTATATCCCCCCCCCTCTCGTCCCTCCCTCCCTCTGTTTCCTGTCCCCCCCCTCGTCCCTCTCTTCCTCGTCTCCTCCTTGTCCTCCCCGTCCCTCTCTCCTCTATCCTCTCTCCTCTGTCCTCTCTCCTCTGTCCTCTCTCCTCTGTCCCTCTCTCTCCTCTGTCCCTCTCTCCTCTATCCCCCCCCCCTCTATCCCCCTCTCTCCTCTGTCCTCTCTCTCCTCTGTCCCTCTCCCCTCGTCCCTCTCTTCTATCCCCCCCCCCCCCTCTCTGCTCCCCCTCTGTCCCTCTCTCCTCGTCCCCGTCCCTCTACTCTCCTGTCCTCTCTCCCCCGTCCCTCCCCCTCTGTCCCCCCCCCCTCTGTTCCTCTCTCCTCTGTTCCCCCCCACCTGCCGTCTCTCCTCTGTCCTCTCTCCATATCCCCCCCCCCTCTGTCCCTCTCCTCTGTCCCCCGCCCATACATCCCCCCCCCCGTCCCCTCCTCTGCCCCCGTCCCCCCCGTCCCTCTCCTCACTCCTCCTCGTCCCCCCCGCCTCTCTCCTATACCCCCCCCCGCCTCCCCCCGCTCTCTCTCCTCGTCCCCTCCTCGTGTCCCCCCCTGTCCCTCGTCCTCTGTCCTCTCCTCTGTCCCTCTCTCCTCGTTCTCCCGTCCCCTACCCCCCTCTATCCCTCCCCGTCCGCCCCCGTCCCTCTCCTCCCCTACCACTCCCTCCTCTCTGTCCCTCTCTCCTCCTGTCTCTCTCCATCTTTCTCCTCTGTCCCTCTCTCCTCTGTCCTCTCTCCACTGTCCCCCTCTCCTCTGTCCTCTCTCTCCTATCCCCCCCCCCCCCTCTGCCCCCCCCCCCCTCTGTCCCTCTCCTCTGTCCCTCTCTCCACTGTCCTCTCTCTCCTCTCTCCCTCTCTCCCTTTCCCTTTCCTCTGTCCCTCTTTCCTCTGTCCTCTCTCCTATCCCTCTCTCCTCGTCCCTCCTCTGTTCCTTCTCCTCTGTCCTCTCTCCTATATCCCTCTCTCCTATCCCCCCTATCCCCCCCTCCACTGTCCCCCCCCCCCCTCTCCCCCCTCCCCCCCCCTTCTCTTTCGTCCCTCTTTCTTTCCTCTGTCCCTCTCTCCTCTCTCCCCCTCTCCCCCTCTTTCCTCTGTCCCTCTCTCCTGTCCCCTCTCCACTGTCCTCTCTCCTCTGTCCTCTCTCCTCTATCCCCCTCTCTCCTCTGTCCCTCTCTTCTCTCCTCTGTCCTCTCCTATCCTCCCTCCTCTGTCCCTCTCCCTCTATCCTCTCTCCCTCTGTCCTCTCTCCACTGTCCCTCTCTCTATCCCCCCCTCCTCTGTCCCTCTCTCCACTGTCCTCTCCTCTATCCCCCCCCCCCCTCTTTCATCTGTCCCTCTCTCTCCACTGTCCCCCCCCCCCCCCCCCCCCCCCCCCCTTCCTCTGTCCCCCCCCTCTGTCCCCCCCCCTCTGTCCCCCCCCCCTCTGTCTCTCTCTCCTCTGTTCCTCTCTCCCTCTGTCCCTCTCTCCTCTGTCCTCTCTCTCTCTTCCCTCTCTCCTCTGTCCCTCTCTCTCTCTATCCCCCCCCCTCTTTCTCATCGTCCCTCTCCACTGTCCCCCCCCCCCCCCCCCCCCCCTCTTTCCTCTGTCCCTCTCCTCTGTTCCTCTCTCCTCTCGTCCCTCTCTCCTCTGTCTCTCTCTCCTGTTCCTCTCTCCTCTGTCCCTCCTCTGTCCCTCTCTCTCTGTCCTCTTCTCCTCTGTCCCTCTGTTTACTCCTGGTGTCTGTCATTACAGAGTTGTTTGGTAGAGTCCTAACTCTGCCCCCTAAGTCAACTCTAGAGGAACTAACAGCCCCATTAGACTAGAATAGAGACAGCACTCATGGAACACTATTGACACTAGTAGGACAGCCACTACACTTAGATAACATCCTGATGGTCAGAAGGGTAGTTGGAACTATCATTGTGTTAGTAACACCTAGACCCTCATCACTGTGATCTTCATCATCATCATCATCATCTTCATCCTCATTGAAACACACCTCTAGATACAGTAAGCCACCACTACACTAACTAGATTTCGATCTGCCTCGTGCTCCTTGAGCAAGGCCCTAATTGCTCCAGGGTGCTGTCAATAATGATGATCCCTGGCTGTGACCCCACTTTCCGAGGGAGTTTGGATATGCAATAAAACGAGTTTAATTCACACGTGTATAATACAAACTAGGACAAATGTGTGAAATAGGACAAATGTAAGCACCCACCTAAATGCTATTATTATTATTATTGTTGTGTGAATTCCCAGTTTGTACTATGAGATGACCATCTGCTAAAAGTTACACGAGACATAACACACACACAGGTAGACACACACACACACACACAGGTGACACACACACACGCTTTACCAACCACCACCATGTGGACTAGGTTCAAAGGTACAGATGAGAAATACGCCACAGGAATGACCCAATGAACCAAGTATCCACCACTAGCTGTCACACAAACACAAAGTAACCTTTACCAATATGCACACGGCCACACACACACACACACACACACACACACACACACACACATACATGTTGGACACAAAGTAAACTCTCACACACACAAAAACACACACACTCGGAAACAAAGTTACTTAAACTTGCAAAATGTACTGACAAAGATAAACACACACACACACCAGAACCACACCAGCACCACACCAGCACCACAGCAGTACCACACCAGCACCACACCAGAACCACACCAGCACCACACCAGAACCACACCAGCACCACACCAGAACCACACCAGCACCACACCAGCACCACACCAGCACCACACCAGAACCACACCAGCACCACACCAGCACCACACCAGCACCACACCACACCACACCAGTACCACACCAGCACCACACCAGCACCACCAGAACCACACCAGCACCACACCAGTACCACACCATCACCACACCAGTACCACACCAGAACCACACCAGCACCACACCAGTACACTATCACCACACCAGTACCACACCAGAACCACACCAGAACCACACCAGCACCACACCAGCACCACACCAGAACCACACCAGCACCACACCAGTACCACAC
>NC_059230.1:6244258-6256758 GCF_020615455.1 Coregonus clupeaformis
ATTATTGACGATCACTCCCAAACTTTAACCCACTGGATTAAGGGGCGGCACGACTAACGGGCAGCACCCGGACTAAGGGGCAGCACCGGACTAAGGGGCAGTACCCGGACTAAGGGGCAGCACCAGGCCAAATGCGGATCCTGGCTGGCTGGCTCTGGCGGATCCTGGCTGACGGCTCTGGCGGATCCTGGCTGGACGGCTCATGGCTGGCTGAAGATCTGGCTGCTCAGTGGCTGGCTGACGGATCTGGCTGCTCATGGCTGGCTGACGGATCCTGGCTGCTCGCGGCCAGCCGACGGATCCTGGCTGCTCATGGCTGGCGCGGATCTGGCTGCCTCGCGGCTGGCCGACGGATCTGGCTGCTCATGGCTGGCCGGACGGATCTGGCTGCTCGCGGCTGGCTGACGGATCTGGCTGCTCATGGCTGGCCGACGGATCTGGCTGCTCGTGGCTGGCCGACGGATCTGGCTGCTCACGGCTGGTCTTCGACGGATCTGGCTGCTCGTGGCTGGCTGAAGGATCTGGCTGCTCATGGCTTTGGCTGAAGGCTCTGGCTGATCCTGTCTGGCAGAAGGCTCTGGCTGATCCTGTCTGGCGGAAGGCTCTGGCTGATCCTGTCTGGCGAAAGGCTCTGGCTGATCCTGTCTGGCGGAAGGCTCTGGCTGATCCTGTCTGGCGGAAGGCTCTGGCTGATCCTGTCTGACGGAAGGCTCTAGCGGCTCCTGTCTGGCGGAAGGCTCTGCTGATCCTGTCTAGGCGGGGCTCTGGCTGATCCTGTCTGGCGGAAGGCTCTCAGCGG
The DNA here is from genome assembly GCF_020615455.1 of Coregonus clupeaformis. Classification (NCBI taxonomy): domain Eukaryota; kingdom Metazoa; phylum Chordata; class Actinopteri; order Salmoniformes; family Salmonidae; genus Coregonus; species Coregonus clupeaformis. The sequence goes on from NC_059230.1 coordinate 6,245,058, forward strand.
CTCCCGGTCTGGCGGACGGCTCCTGAAGGCTCATGGCAGACGGGGCGGCTTATGGAAGCGCTTTGGCAGACGGACAGTTCAGACGGCGTTGGGCAGACGGGCAGTTCAGGCGCCGTTGGGCAGACGGGCAGTTCAAGCGCCCCGTTGGGCAGGCCGGGCAGTTCAGGCGCCCGTTGGGCAGACGGGCAGTTCAGGCGCCGTTGGGCAGACGGGCAGTTCAGGCACCGTTGGGCAGACGGCAGACTCTGGCCGGCCGAGGCACATAAGGCCCTAGTGCGTGGTGCCGGAACTGGTGGTCCCGGGCTGAGGACACGCATCTCAGGGCTAGTGCGGGAGGTGGCAACAGGGCATGCTGGACCCTGGGGCGCACATAAGGTCCCTAGTGCGCTGGTGCCGGAACTGATGGTCCCGGGCTGAGGGCACGCATCTCAGGGCTAGTGCGGGGAGCAGCAACAGGATGCACAGGACTCTGGGGACACACAGGAGGCTTGGTGCGTGGTGTGAGGCACTGGTGGTACTGGACTGGAGCGGGGAGGTGGCGCCGGAAATACCGGACCGTTGCAGGCGTACTGGCTCCCTTGAGCACTGAGCCTGCCCAACCTGTACCTGGTTGTATACTCCCGTCGCCCGACCAGTACGGGAAGGGAGGAATAACCCGCCCGGGCTATGTAGGCGAACAGGGGACACCATGCGTGGCTAGGCTGCCTGTAAGCCGGCCCGAGACGCACTGGTGGCCTGATGCGTTGGGCCGGCTTCATGACATCCGGCTCAATGCTCAATCTAGCCCGGCCGATACGTGAGCTGGAATGTACCGAACGGGCTATGCCTGCGTGACAGGCAGACACCATGCGCTCTACTGCGTAACACGGTGTCTGCCCCGTACTCTCGCTCTCCACGGTCAGTCCAGGGAGTAGGCGCAGGTCTCCTACCTGACCTCGCCACACTCCCCCTTTAGCCCCCCAAGAAATTTTTGGGTAGTACCACCGTTCCAGCCTCGACTCCGTGCTGCCTCCTCATTACCACCTCCTCTCGCTTTAGCTGCCTCCAGCTCTTCACGAGGCGGCGATATTCTCGGTTGTGCCCAAGGACCCTTTCCATCCAGTATCTCCTCCCAAGTCCATGAATCCTTGATAGGCGTCCATAACTCCTGTGTAGGTAGGTCCTGTTGCCGCTTGACACGCTGCTTGGTCCTTTTATGGTGGGTTTTTCTGTCACGATCGTCTGACGAAGGAGCAGACCAATACGCAGCGCGTTGAGTGAACATGATGACTTTAATGATAAAGCACGTAAATACAAAACAAAAGACGATAGTGAAGTCCAACAGTGACTATGACTGAAACGGAACAAAAACCCACAATTCCCACAGGAAAACAATCAGATTAAATATGGCTCCCAATCAGAGATAACGAGCCGACAGCTGACACTCGTTACCTCCGATTGGGAGTCATTGACCAAACCTAGACATAAACCCCACAGAACTGCAAACATAGAAATACACCCAAAACCCAACATAACCAAACCAAAACCCAACAAAACCAATACACCCTGGCTCAAATATAAAAGTCCCGGAGCCAGAGTGTCACATCATCTCATTCTCCTCACCTCATTCACCTCATCACATTCACCTCATCTCATTCACCTCACCTCATCTTATTCACCTCACCTCATCTCATTCTCCTCACCTCACCTCACCTCATTCACCTCATCTCATTTACCTCACCTCATTTCATTCACCTCACCTCATTCACCTCACCTCATCTCATTCACCTCATCTTATTCACCTCACCTCATCTCATTCACCTCACCTCATTTCGTTCACCTCATCTCATTCACCTCATCTCTTTCACCTCACCTCACCACATTCATCTCACCTCATCTCAGTAGTTTATCAGCTGTAGATGTGGATGTCTGCCAACTAAACATCATCACAGATACAGTGAGGGAAAAAGGTATTTGATCCCCTGCTGATTTTGTACATTTGCCCACTGACAAAGAAATGATCCGTCTATAATTTTTATGGTAGGTTTATTTGAACAGTGAGAGACAGAATAACAACAACAAAATCCAGAAAAACGCATGTCAAAAATGTAATCAATTGATTTGCATTTTAATGAAGGAAATATGTATTTGACCCCCTCTCAATCAGAAAGATTTCTGGCTTCCAGGTGTCTTTTATACAGGTAACGAGCTGAGATTAGGAGCACACTCTTAAAGGGAGTGCACCTAATCTCGACGGGTCTGACCTAGAGTATGTGGACAACTACAAATACCTAGGTGTCTGGTTAGACTGTAAACTCTCCTTCCAGACTCATTAAGAATCTCCAATCCAAAGTTAAATCTAGAATCGGCTTCCTATTTCGCCAACAAAGCCTCCTTCACTCATGCTGCCAAACATGCCCTCGTAAACTGACTATCCTACCGATCCTTGACTTCGGACAAGGGCACATCATTTACAAAATAGCCTCAACACTCTACTCAGCAAATTGGATGTAGTCTATCACAGTGCCATCCGTTTTGTCTCCAAAGCCCCATACACTACCCACCACTGTGACTGTACGCTCTTGTTGGCTGGTCCTCACTACATGTTCGTCGCCAAACCCACTGGCTCCAGGCCATCTATAAATCACTGCTAGGCAAATCCCGCCTTATCTTAGCTCATTGGTCACCATAGCAGCAACCCACCGTAGTCTGCGCTCCAGCAGGTATATCTCACTGGTCATTCCCAAAGCCAACACCTCCTTTGGCCGCCATTCCTTCCAGTTCTCTGCTGCTAATGACTGGAACGAATTGCAAAAATATCTGAAGCTGGAGACTCTTATCTCCCTCACTAACTTTTAGCATCAGTTGTCAGAGCACCTCACCGATCACTGCACCTGTACACAGCCCATCTGAAATTAGCCCACCCAACTACCTCATCCCTATATTGTTATTTATTTTGCTCTTTTTGCACCCAGTATCTCTATTTGCACATAATCTCTTGCATCTAGCATTCCAGTGTTAAGTACTAATTGTAATTATTTTGCACTATAGCCTATTTATTGCCTTACCTCCATAACTTTGCTACATTTGCACACACACTGTATATATCTTTTCTGTTGTATTTTTTTACTTTATGTTTTTTTTACCCATATGTAACTCTGTGTTGTTGTTTTTATCGCGACTACTATGCTTGATCTTGGCCAGGTCGCAGTTGTAAATGAGAACTTGTTCTCAACTGTCAACTACCTGGTTAAATAAAGGTGAAATAAAAAATTAAATAAAATTGTTACCTGTATAAAAAGACACCTGTCCACAGAAGCAATCAATCAATCAGATTCCAAATCTCCACCATGGCCAAGACCAAAGAGCTCTCCGAGGGATGTCAGGAACAAGATTGTAGACCTACACAAGGCTGGAATGGGCTGCAAGACCATCGCCAAGCAGCTTGGTGAAAAGGTGACTGTAACAGTTGGTGCGATTATTCGCAAATGGAAGAAACACAAAATAACTGTCCAATCTCGCATATATACAGGGCCGTCTGAAGTTTGCCAATGAACATCTGAATGACTCAGAGGAGAACTGGGTGAAAGGTTGTTGTGGTCAGATGAGACCAAAATCGAACTCTTTGGCATCAACTCAACTCGCCGTGTTTGGAGGAGGAGGAATGCTGCCTGTGACCCCAAGAACACCATCCCCACCGTCAAACATGGAGGTGGAAACATTATGCTTTGGGGTGTTTTTTTCTGCTAAGGGGACAGGACACTTCACCGCATCAAAGGGACGGCGATGGACGGGCCAGACGTCAAATCTTGGTGAGAACCTCCTTCCTCAGCCAGGGCATTGAAAATGGGTTGTGGATGGGTATTCCAGCATGACAATGACCCAAAACACACGGCCAAGGCAACAAAGGAGTGGCTCAAGAAGAAGCACATTAAGGTCCTGGAGTGGCCTAGCCAGTCTCTCCAGACCTTAATCCCATAGAAAATCTGTGGAGGGAGCTGAAGGTTCGAGTTGCCAAACGTCAGCCTTGAAACCTTAATGACTTGGAGAAGATCTGCAAAGAGGAGTGGATAAAATCCCTTTTTGAGATGTGTGTAAACCTGTGGCCAACTACAAGAAACGTCTGACCTCTGTGACTGCCAACAAGGGTTTTGCCACCAAGTACTAAGTAATGTTTTGCTGAGGGGTCAAATACTTATTTCCCTCATTAAAATGCAAATCAATTTATAACATTTTTGACATGCGTGTTTCTGGATTTGTTGTTGTTATTCTGTCTCTCACTGTTCAAATAAACCTACCATTAAAATTATAGACTGATCATGTCTTTGTGAGTGGGCAAACCTACAAAATCAGCAGGGATCAAATACTTTTTTTCCCCTCACTGTAGCTTCCTAGGCTAATGTTTCTTCTACTGTCTGAGTGATGCTGATGGATCTGTCTTACAGGCCTCTGCTGCCACTCTGTGGTGATAACTGGTACTGCAACCAACAGACTCCACAGAGATCAATGAGGGTATGAGGGTATGATGGGGAGAAGGCTTCAAACTGACTAAAAGCCTTTGGTTTCAGTGAACACACACACACACACACACTCAAACACACACACACACACACAAACACACACACATACACAAACACAAAACACACACACTCAAACACACACACACACAAACACACACACTCAATCACACACACACACACACAAACACACACACACACACACACACACAAATACACACACACTCAAACACAAACACACACACACTCAAACACACACACACACACACACACTCAAACACACACACACAAACACACACACACAAACACACACACACACACTAAACACACACACACAAACACACACACACACACACAAACACACACACACACTCAAACACACACACACACACACTCAAACACACACACACACACACACACACAAACACACACACACTAAAACACAACACACACACACACACTCAAACACACACAAACACACACTCAAACACACACACACACACACAAAACACACACACACACACACACAAACACACACACACACTCAAACACACACACACACACACACTGTCTTGGCGGGATGGGAGGGGTCAGGTGCTGGTACAGTCTGGCTTTCTGTTATTAACAGGGAACACACACATACACACATCTGCTGTGGAGTTACAAAACACACACACACACACACACACACACACACACACACACACACACACAGAGAGTCGTAAAGTAACAAAACACGTTCATGTTGTCTAGAATCAGAACCAGCCTGAGAACAGATGTAACACTCTAACAGTATTCTGGTCAAATCCTTTTGTAGCAAACTGTCATTGCTGAAGTTAATAACTGTGTCCTTATATAACAAAACTGTCATGCTGAACGTTAATAACTGTGTCTTTATATAGCTAAACTGTCATGCTGAATGTTAATAACTGTGTCCTTTATATAGCAAACTGTCATGCTGAATGTTAATAACTGTGTCCGTTCTAAAATGTAAATGTAATATCCTAGCAAAACCGAAACCTACTTGAAGGTAACAGCGCTCACTGTTGCCCCTAGTGGCTGGTTTCCATGTCATCTCCCAACGTCCTCAGACATGGATGGACGTGGAATACTGACTTGTATCACGGCTGACCTGGCTGGTTAATAACTGTGTCCTTTATATAGTAAACTCAAGGACACTCACAGACTGACTGGTGGTTGTCATGCTGAAGAAGAGACAAATGAAATCAAATCAAATTGTATTGGTCACATGCGCCGAATACAACAGGTGCAGACATTACAGTAAAATGCTTACTTACAGCCCTTAACCAACTGTGCATTTATTTTTAACAAAAAAAGTAAAATGAAACAACAACAAAAAAAGTGTTGAGAAAAAAAGAGCAGAAGTAAAATAAAATGGCCAACTGTAGGGAGGCTATATATTCTTCTGAGGGGGGTACTGGTGCAGAGTCAATGTGCGGGGGCACCGGCTAGTTGAGATAGTTGAAGTAATATGTACATGTGGGTAGAGTTAAAGTGACTTTGCGATAAATAATTAGACGAGAGTAGCAGCAGCGTAAAAAAGGATGGGGTGGGGGGCAGTAAATAGTCTGGGTAGCCATGATTAGCTGTTCAGGAGTCTTATGGCTTGGGGAGTAGAAGCTGTGAGAAGTCTTTGGGACCTAGACTTGGCACTCGGTACGCTTGCCGTGCGTAGCAGGGAGAACAGTCATGACTAGGGGTGGCTGGAGTCTTTGACAATTTTGAGGGCCCTCTGACACCGCCTGGTATAGAGGTCCTGGATGGCAGGAAGCTTGGCCCCAGTGATGTACTGGGGCACGCACTACCCTCTGTAGTGCCTTGCGGTCGGAGGCCAAGCAGTTGCCATACCAGGCGGTGATGCAACCAGTCAGGGATGCTCTCGATGGTGCAGCTGTAGAATTTTTTGAGGATCTGAGGACCCATGCCAAATCTTTTCAGTCTCCTGAGGGGAATAGGCTTTGTCGTGCCCTCTTCACGACTGTCTTGGTGTGTTTGGACCATGATAGTTCGTTGGTGATGTGGACACCAAGGATCTTGAAGCAACATACAGTGAGGGAAAAAAGTATTTGATCCCCTGCTGATTTTGTACGTTTGCCCACTGACAAAGAAATGATCACTCTATAATTTTAATGGTAGGTTTATTTGAACAGTGAGAGATAGAATAACAACAAAAAAATCCAGAAAAACGCATGTCAGAAATGTTATAAATTGATTTGCATTTTAATGAGGGAAATAAGTATTTGACCCCCTCTCAATCAGAAAGATTTCTGGCTCCAGGTGTCTTTTTATACAGGTAACGAGCTGAGATTAGGAGCACACTCTTAAAGGGGAGTGCTCCTAATCTCAGTTTGTTACCTGTATAAAAGACACCTGTCCACAGAAGCAATCAATCAATCAGATTCCAAACTCTCCACCATGGCCAAGACCAAATAGCTCTCCAAGGATGTCAGGGACAAGATTGTAGACCTCACACAAGGCTGGAATGGGCTACAAGACCATCGCCAAGCAGCTTGGTGAAAAGGTGACAACAGTTGGTGCGATTATCGCAAATGGAAGAAACACAAAAGAACTGTCAATCTCCTCGGTGCCTGGGGCTCCATGCAAGATCTCACCTCGTGGAGTTGCAATGATCATGAGAACGGTGAGGAATCAGCCCAGAACTAACACGGGAGGATCTTGTCAAGATCTCAAGGTAGCTGGGACATAGTCACCAAGAAAGACAATTGGTAACACACTCTCGCGTGAAGGACTGAAATCCTGCAGTGCCCGCAAGGTCCCCCTGTTCAAGAAAGCACATATAAGGGACGTCTGAAGTTTGCCAATGAACATCTGAATGAAGAGGAGAACTGGGGGAAAGTGTTGTGGTCAGATGAGACTAAAATCGAACTCTTTGGCATCAACTCAACTCAGCCGTGTTTGGAGGAGGAATGCTGCCTATGACCCCCAAGAACACCATCCCCACCGTCAAACATGGAGGTGGGAAACATTATGCTTGTGGGTGTTTTTTCTACAAGGGGGACAGGACAACTTCACCGCATCAAAGGGACGATGAACGGGGCCATGTAACCCGTCAAATCTTGGGTGAGAACCTCTTTCCTCAGCCAGGGCATTGAAAATGGGTCGTGGATGGGTATTCCAGCATGACAATGACCCAAAACACACGGCCAAGGCAACAAAGGAGTGGCTCAAGAAGAAGTACATTAAGGTCCTGGAGTGGCTTAGTCAGTCTCCAGACCTTAATCCCATAGAAAATCTGAGGAGGGAGCGGAAGGTTCGAGTTGCCAACCTCAGCCTCGAAAACCTTAATGACTTGGAGAAGATCTGCAAAGAGGGGAGTGGGACAAAATCCTCCTGAGATGTGTTGCAAACCAGTGGCCAACTACAAGAAACGTCTGACCTCTGTGATTGCCAACAAGGGTTTTGCCACCAAGTACTAAGTAATGTTTTGCAGAGGGGTCAAATACTTATTTCTCATTAAAATGCAAATCAATTTATAACATTTTTGACATGCGTTTTCTGGATTATTTTGTTGTTATTCTGTCTCTCACTGTTCAAATAAACCTGCCATTAAATATTATAGACTGATCATGTCTTTGTCAGTGGGCAAACGTACAAAATCAGCAGGGGATCAAATACTTTTTTCCCCCTCACTGTACGTTGCCAACTCAAGGATACATAAAACACTCTGGTTACGTCCCAAAAGGCACCCTATTCCCTGTGTAATCCCTATTTGACCAGGGCCTGTACAAAGAATAGGGGGATGTTTGGGCCCTCTTAGAAATGTCTAATAGTTTTGTGACATCACAATCACCAATCAGTGATATCACTTCTTGAATCCCGTAGCTCTGAACTGTTTGAAGTCAACAATGTTAACTTGAGGGAGCTGACCAATCAAACAATCAATCAAATTGATTATCCACTGTTTTAGTAAAGTCATCAGGTTGCTTAGTCATAGAGTAAGGTCCAACCACACAGAGACAAACCCGAATTACATCAACACACACACACACACACACACACACACACACACACACACACACACACACACACACACACACACACACACACACACACACACACACACACACACACACACACACACACACACACACACACACACACACACACACACACACACGCACACACACACACACACACAAACACACACACTCACACATACACACTCACACAAACAAACTCACACATGCACACTCACACACACACACACACACACACACACACACACACACACACACACACACACACACACACACACACACACACACACACACACACACACTCACACAAACAAACTCACACATACACACTCACACATACACACACACACACGCACACGCACACAAACAAACAAACATACACACACAGTCGGTGGTGGTATTTGATTAACGTTTATTAAAAGGATTTCAGTAAACAAAGAAAGGCTTTCAACTACAGAGGACAAACATTAAACAGTTTTGGAAGTATTGACCTCGGCGAATTCAGATGTAGTCGGACCTAGATTCCACAAAGCCTAAGACTCACTGTTGGTGGAGTTCATCATGAACTTATTTCACCATGCGGTCCGCTACCTTAGTGCCACTATGTGTGTATTTACAGTATCATCTGCCAGTGGAGTAGGTTGTTGCTATCTCAGGGTAAATGTGGGTTAATGTCTACCTCAGAGTATCCCATTATAACCAAAGACAACACAAATTGAAAGTTTATTTTCTTCTGTCTCCTGTCTCCCACACACAGAGACCAGTAGACAAAAGGACTAGTCTTAGACAACCTACAGCATATAAAGAAGACTACACACACACACACATACACACACACACACACACACACACACACACACACACACACACACACACACACACACACACACACACACACACACACACACATACACACACAAACACACACACACACACACACACACACACACACACACACACACACACCACACCAACACACACACACACACAAATTGTCCAGATTTGGCACAGGAGTTGTTTGTCAGAGTGTATTTGGACAGTCATCTATTAACTCTCCACAGCTCAAAGTTCTGCTGCTTCTATGATACACACTGTTATCCACCCCTTCAAACACACACACACACACACACAAACACACACACACCGACAGATCAATACAGTATCTGTCTGGCCTTTGACTTCCCCTAAGATAAGGGTCTGGTACAGATGTAGTGGGTTCTACTAAATGTGTGTGAAGAAAGAGAGACCCATTCATTCATCCACACTTCCTCTCTTCCCTCCTTCTCTCCTTCCGCCCCAGTGGTTTACCTATCCCTCTCTCCTCTGTCCCTTTCTCCTATATCCCTCTCTCCTCTGTCCCTCTCTCCTCTGTCCCTCTCTCCTATATCCCTCTCTCCTCTGTCCCTCTCTCCTCTGTCCCTCTCTCCTCTGTCCCTCTCTCCTCTGTTCCTCTCTCCTCTATCCCTCTCTCCTCTGTCCCTCTCTCTGTCCCTCTCTCCTATATCCCTCTCTCCTCTGTCCCTTCCCTCTGTCCTTCTCTCTCCCTGTCCCCCTTCCCTCTCCTCTGTCCCTCTCTCCTCTGTCCCTCTCCTCTGTTCCCTCTCTCCTCTGTCCCTCCTCTCTCTGTCCCTCTCTCCTCTATCCCTCTCTCCTCTGTCCCTCTCTCTCTATCCCTCTCTCCTCTTTCTCTCTCCCTCTCTCCCTCTCCCTCTGTCCTCTCTCCTCTGTCCCTCTCCTCTGTCCCTCTCTCCTCTGTCCCTCTCTCCTCTGTCCCTCTCTCCTCTGTCCCTCTCTCCTCTATCCCTCTCTCCTCTGTCCCTCTCTCCTCTGTCCCTCTCTCCTCTGTCCCCTCTCCTATCTCCTCCTCTGTCCCTCTCTCCTCTGTCCCTCTCTCCTCTGTCCCTCTCTCCTCTGTCCTCTCTCCTCTATCCCTCTCTCCTCTGTCCCTCTCTCCTCTGTCCTCTCTCCTCTGTCCCTCTCTCCTCTGTCCCTCTCTCCCTTTCTCTGTCCCTCTCTCCTCTGTCCTCTCTCCTCTGTCCCTCTCTCCTCTGTCCCTCTCTCCTCTGTCCCTCTCTCCTCTATCCCTCTCTCCTCTATCCCTCTCTCCTCTGTCCCTCTCTCCTCTGTCCCTCTCTCCTCTGTCCCTCTCTCCTCTATCCCTCTCTCCTCTCTCCCTCTGTCCCTCTCTCCTCTGTCCTCTCTCTCTCTCTCCTCTGTCCCTCTCTCCTCTGTCCCTCTCTCCTCTATCCCTCTCTCCTTGTCCCTCTCTCCTCTGTCCCTCTCTCCTCTGTCCCTCTCTCCTCTGTCCCTCTCTCCTCTGTCCCTCTCTCCTCTGTCCCTCTCTCCTCTGTCCCTCTCTCCTCTGTCCCTCTCTCCTCTGTCCCTCTCTCCTCTGTTCCTCTCTCCTCTGTCCCCTCTCCTCTGTCCCTCTCTCCTCTGTCCCTCTCTCCTCTGTCCCTCTCTCCTCTGTCCCTCTCTCTCTGTCCTCTCTCCTCTATCCCTCTCTCCTCTGTCCCTCTCTCCTCTGTCCTCTCTCTCTGTCCCTCTCTCCTCTGTCCCCTCTCTCCTCTATCCCTCTCTCCTCTGTCCCTCTCTCCTCTGTCCCTCTCTCCTATATCCCTCTCTCCTCTCTCCTCTGTCCCTCTCTCCTCTGTCCCTCTCTCCTCTGTCCCTCTCTCCTCTGTTCCTCTCTCCTCTGTCCCTCTCTCCTCTGTCCCTCTCTCCTCTGTCCCTCTCTCCTCTGTCCCTCTCTCCTCTGTCCCTCTCTCCTCTGTCCCTCTCTCCTCTATCCCTCTCTCCTCTATCCCTCTCTCCTCTGTCCCTCTCTCCTCTGTCCCTCTCTCCTCTGTCCCTCTCTCTCTCTCTATCCCTCTCCTCATCCCTCTCTCCTCTGTCCCTCTCTCCTCTGTCCCTCTCTCCTCTATCTTTCTCTCCTCTGTCCCTCTCTCCTCTGTCCCTCTCTCCACTGTCCCTCTCTCCTCTGTCCCTCTCTCCTCTATCCCTCTCTCCCTCTCTCCTCTGCCCCTCTCTCCTCTGTCCCTCTCTCCTCTGTCCCTCTCTCCACTGTCCCTCTCTCCTCTCTCCCTCTCTCCCTCTTTCCCTCTTTCCTCTGTCCCTCTTTCCTCTGTCCCTCTCTCCTCTATCCCTCTCTCCTCTGTCCCTCTCTCCTCTGTTCCTCTCTCCTCT
>NC_059230.1:6264258-6276758 GCF_020615455.1 Coregonus clupeaformis
ACTAACCATCACAACTGACCATCACAACGAATAATAACAACTGACCACAACAACTAACCATAACAACTGACCGTAACGACTAACCACAACAACTAACCATAACAACTGACCATAACAACTAACCATAACAACTGACCATAACAACTGACCATAACAACGAACCATAACAACTGACCATAACAACTAACCATAACAACTGACCAAAACAACTAACCATAACAACTGACAATAACAACTAACCATAACAACTGACAATAACAACTGACCACAACGACTAACCACAACAACTAACCACAACAACTAACCATAACAACTGACTATAACAACTAACCATAACAACTGACCATAACAACTAACCATAACAACTAACCATAACAACTGACCAAAACAACTAACCATAACTACTGACCATAACAACCTATAAAAACTGACCATAACAACTAACCATAACTACTGACCATAACAACTGACTATAACAACTGACCATAACAATTGACCATAACAACTAACCTTTGATCACCTCGTACACACTTAAAGGCTAGCATTACATGTTTTATTTAGTCTTACACCACCAACAACTAATAATCAACTAATTTCCACAAGACTGGCTTTACATCATCTTCCTCTTCTCGAGTTGGAATGGGGTGGGGCTTGGGGTTGATATGAGGGATTACTCTATGCTGATAGGCCTGCCTGTCTGTCCAGGTGGGTATTGGTTGGCTGAATAAGAGGCGTCTGTACGCTGATTGGCTATGATGATTGTTCACGTTTGTTGTTTACGACTTAAACTCTTTTGGAACACTCGTCCCCTCCTTATATTCCTTCCCGGAACCCTATTCATTCTAGAGTCCTGTGATGTCACAGTTGACCCCAGCATCTGGCTACCTGGCTACAGAAAAGAGGCCAGAGACACGCACACAGCCTGATCTCAAATCCCACCCTATTCCCTATGGGCCCTGTTCAGAAGTAGTGCACTAAATAGGAGATAGGGTGCCATTTGGGTACGCAGCCACAGTTAACCATCAACTGAAACTTACACAACATCGCCTAGGACCATAACCACTTAAGAGAGCTGTAGAGACAGAATGTGCACCCCCTGTCAATATTAGTCCATCTATGTCAATATCTACCCTCTGATGGTTGAGTGTGTTCATGTGTGTGTGAAAGGAAAATGGAGGAAGATACAAAAAAAAACGTTTTTTTTTTTTTTTTATGAAACTCAAAGCATTTAAATACTTAATACAAAAACTGTACAAATCTATAACTCTTAATCACATGCCTTTGACCGTACCAAAACCAAGCAGTATAGAAAGGAATTTAATTATGTATGTCTGTTCTGATTCTAGAATGCTACCAGAGAGGAAGAGGCTAAGCGAGAGGCTCCACTCCCGTCAAAATCTGTCAACGAGAGAATATAGCAATAAGCAGACCAAGTGGAGATTTTTTTGTATCAAGGTTTATGAGATAGCGTCGGATTTGGTCAACAATAAATGCGATCGCTAATTTGTTAAGTAAGGCTTATTTGATCTAATAGAAGTTTCGTAATGTTTAGGTTGTTACGAATGTACTGATATAAGTGGACGCACGAGGCATCTCGGCAACTTTAAGAAAAACTATTTTATATCGGAGTTGTGTCTGTTGTTCACACTCGTATCTGCCCTCTCATTGGCTAGAATGTTCCCACCTGATCTCGCCTGCCTTTCCTCCTTCGCGACAATGACTCCCATTGTTAGGGCGGAGACAAGACCATCTCGTCATTATATACAGTATCTCTGATGCTACTTCCACAAGATTTGACCTTTCACCCCTCCCCCCATGACTCCGAGAGCAGCTTTCACTTCCGGGTCACAGAAGAAAACCGCCGCAGGGTCAGAGTTCACCTGAAACGAGTCCCACGTGTGGTGGAGAGAGAGGAGGGGAGCGGGTCCCTTCTGATTAGAGGTGGAGTCATTGACAGTGACACTGTTGGTATTGGTTACGTTATTGGTGTTCGGAATGTTCGGAACACTGATGTTGTTGATGATGGTGTGAGCACCACCAATATGGTGGTTGCTGTTGTTGTTGATGGGGCCTTGGAGGTAGGCCCGGCCTGAAGCCTGGCGCTGGGTTAGATTGGTGCCCAGGTTGGGGGTGAGGTTCTGGGCTGGGTTGAGGCCAAGGCCTGGGTGTCTCCAGTCGTCCTGCTGCTGCCGATGGATCTTCATATGGGCATTACGACTCTTTATCTTGTAGAACATCCTATAGAGAGAGGGAGGAAGAAAGAGAAAAAGATGGAAAGATGGATTAGAGAGTTCAAAGTTGTGCCTGCTGACTTGTGTAAAGATGAGATGTGCATTGATGTTGATTCTTCAGTCTCATTGGTCAAACTCACTTTCCACACTGCTTACAGGGGAAGCTGGTAGCCAATGAAGGGGCTGGAACCACTCCTTCCATAGGTTTAGAGAGGGACACCACCTGTAAAAGGATATTTGAATACCATAGAATCTCTCTATTCTCTCTAGAAGGTGACATTCTGACTTTGAGCCTCAATAGCAATGGATAGAGAACTATCCCTAACCCAAACCCTAACAACTATACATATATATTATATTATTATATAATATATCATCCATTTTATGTGCGGCCCTCCGGACCTCGGTGAAGACGGGGGCCAAATGAGTTTCACAGATGAGTTTGACAGAGAGAGAGAGAGAGAGAGAGAGAGAGAGAGAGAGAGAGAGAGAGAGAGAGAGAGAGAGAGAGAGAGAGAGAGAGACAGAGAGAGAGACAGCGAACACAGAGAGAGAGAGAGAGAGAGAGAGAGAGAGAGAGAGAGACAGAGAGAGAGACAGAGAGAGAGACAGAGAGAGAGACAGAGAGAGAGAGAGAGAGAGAGAGAGAGAGAGAGAGAGAGAGAGAGAGAGAGAGACAGAGAGAGAGAGACAGAGAGAGAGACAGAGAGAGAGACAGAGAGAGAGACAGAGAGAGAGAGAGAGAGAGAGAGAGAGAGAGAGAGAGAGAGAGAGATGACAGTGTGAACGGGATATCAGTAGTGAGTGGCTCCTCCTCCTTACACTCTGTTCCTGCTCCCTCTGTTTTCTCTGTTTGTCAGGAAGTCTCTTGGAGAGGTAGTAGAACTCTACACACTGAGACACACACTTGGTGTTCACCTGCAACACACACACACATACACACACACACACACACAAACACACACACATACACACACCGAAACACACGTGTGAATAAACGCCTGGTTCCAAATCTGCATGTGCTTCAGGGAAGAGAACAGAGCTGTGAAGGAGTGACTGCTGAGCTGCAGTGTTTTTCTTTACCAAACCCAGGGATTATTATTTATTTACCAAACCCAGGGATTATTATTTCTTTACCAAACCCAGGGATTATTATTTCTTTACCAAACCCAGGGATTATTATTTCTTTACCAAACCCAGGGATTATTATTTCTTTACCAAACCCAGGGATTATTATTTCTTTACCAAACCCAGGGATTATTATTTCTTTACCAAACCCAGGGATTATTATTTCTTTACCAAACCCAGGGATTATTATTTAACTGTGCATGTTTGCGTTCATGTTTGTGTTCCTAATATTTTGTCAGAGTCTGTGTGTGGGTTTGGGTGCATGCGTGTGTTCAATTCAATCATGTGGTGTTCCTAGTTGTGGATTGATGCTGGCCCTCAGATGTTCTTCCCGTGCCATTGGCACCTATGCCGTCGCCTCGAGAAAAACTGTCAGGAAAATAGGGTTGTTGTAAATATTGGTGATTATGACTCTTGGCATCATACCAACGATAATTGGACTGCACGTTCCAACAGAATCACCTATGTTCAAAACAGCCCTATTTTCCTAACAGTTTTTCCAGAAGCGACATAGGTGTGCCAAAAAGGCGTCTCTCGGCAAACAAAACAAAAATGGAACTAGATGTTCATACACTCGTTTGAGGACGTTGCAGCATGTCCTCACACCCACCAGGGTGAGAGCCTGCCACAGCTGTTAATACCATCGTATATATATGCCTAAGTTGGTTTTTTAGATGGGTTTGAACAACCAACTGATAACTGAAATCATACAGTTACTCTATTTAACATAGAAACGTTACAGTACCATCCGCTGGATGAGAGGGAAGTCTTTTCCATGGGTCGTCAACGCTTTACTGAACAGAGACCTCTCAGTCTCCTGCCACACATCACTACCTGGAGTAGAGAGAGAGTGACAGAGAGAGAGAGAGCGTGAGAGAGAGAGAGAGAGAGAGTTTCCGTTTAATAACAGTATTAATAGTAGTGTGGTTTATGTGATGTGTGTCCTGTGGGTTAGGGTTAGGTCGTGTGGTTCACTTGAAATACTCCCTGTAAAGAACCTGCTCTGACTCTGAAACACACACACTGCACCGTCTACTAATAGCCTAATACACCCTGTATAAAACAGCACTAATGTGGGGCTCCCGAGTGGCGCAGTGGTCTAAGGCACTGCATCTCAGTGCTTGAGGCGTCACTACAGACCCCCTGGTTCGATTCCAGGCTGTATCACAACCGGCCGTGATTGGGAGTCCCATAGGGCGGCGCACAATTGGCCCAGCGTCGTCCGGGTTTGGCCGGTGTAGGCCGTCACTGTAAATAAGTATTTGTTCTTAACTGACTTGCCTAGTTCAATAATTAAATAAAATAGTATTCCAAGTTAAATCGCTAGAACCTTTTGTTGGCTGACAATAGTTTGTTCTGATACTGAGACAAAGGTGAACTGAACTGACAGTGGGTTTAGACTACAGTACTGTATAGTGGGTCTAGAGTACAGTACTGTATAGTGGGTTTAGACTACAGTACTGTATAGTGGGTCTAGACTACAGTACTGTATAGTGGGTCTAGACTACAGTACTGTATAGTGGGTCTGGACTACAGTACTGTATAGTGGGTCTGGACTACAGTACTGTATAGTGGGTCTAGACTACAGTACTGTATAGTGGGTCTAGACTACAGTACTGTATAGTGGGTCTAGACTACAGTACTGTATAGTGGGTCTAGAGTACAGTACTGTATAGTGGGTTTAGACTACAGTACTGTATAGTGGGTCTAGACTACAGTACTGTATAGTGGGTCTGGACTACAGTACTGTATAGTGGGTATAGACTACAGTACTGTATAGTGGGTCTGGACTACAGTACTGTATAGTGGGTCTGGACTACAGTACTGTATAGTGGGTCTGGACTACAGTACTGTATAGTGGGTCTGGACTACAGTACTGTATAGTGGGTCTGGACTACAGTACTGTATAGTGGGTCTAGACTACAGTACTGTATAGTGGGTCTGGACTACAGTACTGTATAGTGGGTTTGGACTACAGTACTGTATAGTGGGTCTGGACTACAGTACTGTATAGTGGGTCTGGACTACAGTACTGTATAGTGGGTCTTGACTACAGTGGGTCTGGACTACAGTACTGTATAGTGGGTCTAGACTACAGTACTGTATAGTGGGTCTAGACTACAGTACTGTATAGTGGGTTTGGACTACAGTACTGTATAGTGGGTTTGGACTACAGTACTGTATAGTGGGTCTGGACTACAGTACTGTATAGTGGGTCTAGACTACAGTACTGTATAGTGGGTTTGGACTACAGTACTGTATAGTGGGTCTAGACTACAGTGGGTCTGGACTACAGTACTGTATAGTGGGTCTAGACTACAGTACTGTATAGTGGGTCTAGACTACAGTGGGTCTGGACTACAGTACTGTATAGTGGGTCTAGACTACAGTACTGTATAGTGGGTCTAGACTACAGTACTGTATAGTGGGTTTGGACTACAGTACTGTATAGTGGGTTTGGACTACAGTACTGTATAGTGGGTCTGGACTACAGTACTGTATAGTGGGTCTAGACTACAGTACTGTATAGTGGGTTTGGACTACAGTACTGTATAGTGGGTCTGGACTACAGTACTGTATAGTGGGTCTAGAGTACAGTACTGTATAGTGGGTCTGGACTACAGTACTGTATAGTGGGTCTAGACTACAATACTGTATAGTGGGTTTGGACGACAGTACTGTATAGTGGGTTTGGACTACAGTACTGTATAGTGGGTCTAGACTACAGTACTGTATAGTGGGTCTGGACTACAGTACTGTATAGTGGGTCTAGACTACAGTACTGTATAGTGGGTCTGGACTACAGTACTGTATAGTGGGTTTGGACTACAGTACTGTATAGTGGGTATAGACTACAGTACTGTATAGTGGGTCTGGACTACAGTACTGTATAGTGGGTCTAGACTACAGTACTGTATAGTGGGTTTGGACTACAGTACTGTATAGTGGGTTTGGACTACAGTACTGTATAGTGGGTCTAGACTACAGTACTGTATAGTGGGTCTGGACTACAGTACTGTATAGTGGGTCTAGACTACAGTACTGTATAGTGGGTCTGGACTACAGTACTGTATAGTGGGTTTAGACTACAGTACTGTATAGTGGGTATAGACTACAGTACTGTATAGTGGGTCTGGACTACAGTACTGTATAGTGGGTCTAGACTACAGTACTGTATAGTGGGTTTGGACTACAGTACTGTATAGTGGGTTTGGACTACAGTACTGTATAGTGGGTCTAGACTACAGTACTGTATAGTGGGTCTGGACTACAGTACTGTATAGTGGGTCTAGACTACAGTACTGTATAGTGGGTTTGGACTACAGTACTGTATAGTGGGTTTGGACTACAGTACTGTATTATACAGTGGAAGTAAGTCTATGACAGCTAACAGTCTGTTTTATTTAGTGTGTGAATAATCAGCATAGAGGTCATGGAACAGGTAAATGAGTGGAGATATGGGTGAGAGGTCAGAGGTCATGGAACAGGTAGATAAGTGGAGATATGGGTGAGAGGTCAGAGGTCATGGAACAGGTAGATAAGTGGAGACATGGGTGAGAGGTCAGAGGTCATGGAACAGGTAGATAAGTGGAGATATGGGTGAGAGGTCAGAGGTCATGGAACAGGTAGATGAGTGGAGATATGGGGTGAGAGGTCAGAGGTCATGGAACAGGTAGATGAGTGGAGACATGGGTGAGAGGTCAGAGGTTCAGCACCTCGACATACAGATACTATTTGTGGACTTCAGCTCTGCATTCAACACCATCATCCCATCCCAAAGCTGCTGCAGGACAAACTAACCCGGCTGAACGTATCTGACTCCATCTGTCGGTGTGTGTCGCTGACTTCCTGACCAACAGGACAGGTAAAGCTGGAGAGATACAGTATCTCTCAAGACTCACTGTCCCTCAGTACACACTATATGCAAAGGCACGTTTACCTTTACGGGTCAAACACTCCAGTGCACAAGTCTGAAAACGTAGTTTCTGGAAATTTGTGGGCACGTGTCCAACAGTGTTCGGCCCTGCACCCTCCCGGAAATCCCAGATAACGGACCGCTTTTGTGCGCGGACGGACGAGGACGGACGGACATGTATACGTCTGGAGACGGTTCAGTAAATCCCCAGAAACGACCACACACCTCCACCCACTTACCTGAAATTCCAGTGCACGCCTTTGACGTCAGTCACAATACACCTCCGCCCACGTCTCTACCATAAAATGTCAGTAAATGGCCGCACACTAGCTCAAGGTTGCGCATGCTTATCTGCCCCACTGAATGCTAATGCTAGTCATTGCTAGCTTGGCTTAGTGGCTGTCACTGGTATATTAAAAACACAATTCATTATTTAATGAATGAATGAATAAATTACTTTTAATTATTTGTGTTATTATTAATATTATTATAATTATTATAATAACAATAATTATAATTATTATCACACATCAAGGTTCCTACATCTTTTCAACAACAAAAAATCCAAGCACCACTATCAAAGTTTTTCCAGCACCTCACGACATCGCTATACTAAAACAACTCTTAATTCCTTGACTAAAACACACAAATGCACTTCTTGAAGGATGACAATTCATTTCAGTGGTGCCGGAGAAGGCAGATAATAGTATCTGCATTTAAGGTTAATCAGGGCCTGAAACTAAAGTAACCCCCATGGAGGCTAGCCCTGGACCAAGCTGGATGAATCCTGCCAGTACTCTGCTCGATTCTTTTGAAATAACTTTTATTAATCTTTGAATGTCAAATGTGGTACTTACCTGCTAACATGGGTTAAATGAGGGGTGGGGGGGACGTACCTCATAGAGAGGAATATGAATGAGAATATTCAAAATTCAAAGAGCAATAATAAGTGTTTTCAAAAGAATCAAGCACAGTACTGACAGGAGTCATCCAGCTTGGTCCAGGGCAAGCCTCCATTGGGGTGGCTATACAGTTGAGGGGTCCGTGGGATATAGGTTGCCTTGATGAAAACTCCCCAGACACGGTCCATGTGCTGTGACTCGTCAAGTAGCTCTGATCCCTCTCCAAGCGGTTCTTGACTAAGGGCAGTGAGCGCCTCACTCCGGAAGTAGGGGGGGGGCTTGACGAAGCACACTGGTTTGCCGTTTTGCAGTCCATCCGCCCTCATCAGGCCCACATTTAACTCCTCTCCAAATGTCTCTCTCGCCCTCTGCAAGCACTCGCAACCGTGCATTTAGAACCAATAGAACACAGTGAGCGAATGCAACAGATTCAAGTCATGCATATTCATATACTGTACAAGTAATCATAGAATTAGGAATTCGAACACCAGAATGGACATGTAATTCATATAGAATCTGGACAAGTAACCATAGAATTAGGAATTCGAACACCAGAATGGACATGTAATTGATATAGAATCTGAACTTTAACCCCACCAAACCTACCAAGCCCAGACTGAGAGATAGCAAAGAGGTGATCCAACCTTATCACTTACCTTGATTGCAGTTCCCTCAAACCGTTTTTGATATCTTGTAAAAATGACTGAGATTATTGGTATTATTGGACTATTGTAAAAACAATAGTTGAATTCCATCCACCTGGTTGAAAGGGGCTCCCACATGCCTGGCTACATGCACTGGATGCATCACCCACAAACACCTACCCAAAGGTAGATATAATCAAACGCGATGTACTACAAGTTTTGCATGTGGTACTGTCATTGCACAGAGCTAGAGGCATGTGGTCTAGAGTAGGAAACGTGCACCAAGATCACGATTACTGTTATTTTCATTAAAAACAGTCAATGCCGTTTTAATACAGAGTCAATTAGTGTTCCAACAAAATACAGCAATTAGTGATTACCGGAATTACAGGGATATAGCAGCCACTCTAGACCAGGTGATTAATGGAACTACAGGGATATAGCAGCCTCTAGACCAGGTGATTAATGGCACTACAGGGATATAGCAGCCACTCTAGACCAGGTGACTAATGGAACTACAGGGATATAGCAGCCACTCTAGACCAGGTGATTAATGGAACTACAGGGATATAGCAGCCACTCTAGACCAGGTGATTAATGGAACTACAGGGATATAGCAGCCTCTAGACCAGGTGATTAATGGAACTACAGGGATATAGCAGCCTCTAGACCAGGTGATTAATGGAACTACAGGGATATAGCAGCCTCTAGACCAGGTGATTAATGGAACTACAGGGATATAGCAGCCACTCTAGACCAGGTGATTAATGGAACTACAGGGATATAGCAGCCAGTCTAGACCAGGTGATTAATGGAACTACAGGGATATAGCAGCCACTCTAGACCAGGTGATTAATGGAACTACAGGGATATAGCAGCCTCTAGACCAGGTGATTAATGGAACTACAGGGATATAGCAGCCACTCTAGACCAGGTGATTAATGGAACTACAGGGATATAGCAGCCTCTAGACCAGGTGATTAATGGCACTACAGGGATATAGCAACCACTCTAGACCAGGTGATTAATGGAACTACAGGGATATAGCAGCCACTCTAGACCAGGTGATTAATGGAACTACAGGGATATAGCAACCACTCTAGACCAGGTGATTAATGGAACTACAGGGATATAGCAGCCTCTAGACCAGGTGATTAATGTAACTACAGGGATATAGCAGCCACTCTAGACCAGGTGATTAATGGAACTACAGGGATATAGCAGCCACTCTAGACCAGGTGATTAATGGAACTACAGGGATATAGCAGCCTCTAGACCAGGTGGGTGGAATTCAACTATTGTTTTCATTCTACTCTTCTAGACTCAAATCTAGAACTTGAAACATGAAATAGGACCATGTCTGCCCTTTTTTCTTCCAAGGACCAGGAGTAACACAGGAGTAACAGACCTAGTGTTACACAGAAACTTACTTTTACAAAAAGGTTTACTCTCTCTCTCTCCTCTTGGTGACCCTTCTTTGCATGGTTCTCCAAGATTGTGTCCCTTATGTTCCCAGGTAAACCTGAGAGATACGGCCGCCTCACGGTCTGGTAAATAGGCGACACGAGAACCTGCAATGGATACAAGCACAAGGTACATTTTCTGTTGTTTTGATGGCTAGGCCACCTTTCGCAGAGCCTTGCAATTGTATGTAAAATGTGCACTGAGTATACCTTTGAGAGTTTCACTCTTTTT
This sequence comes from Coregonus clupeaformis, assembly GCF_020615455.1. Taxonomy (NCBI): domain Eukaryota; kingdom Metazoa; phylum Chordata; class Actinopteri; order Salmoniformes; family Salmonidae; genus Coregonus; species Coregonus clupeaformis. Next base: position 6,274,775 of record NC_059230.1, read on the forward strand.
CAGTGTTTGAATGAATAGAGAACATTTTACACAACATTAACATCCGGGTGACGTGTTCTTTGCTCTTTTGACATCGCACAGACACCTTGTGCTGGGAGATAAAATCTGTGTGTCAGAGAGAGAATGCAAAAGTGTTACGTTTGTATAAATGTTACAACTCAATTCAACAATCTCTAGAATAAATTTACTAGCTAATTGCCTTTGCAAAAAATGTATGTCTTACTAGGTGTGTATGTACAGTATGACCCATCAGGGTTTGAACCGGGTTAGTTAGCTAGCTAGTTACCTAGCTAGTGTTACCTACTTTATCACTAAAGATGGTGCTATGCAAAACCACTTAATATACACCCATGCATTATATGGACAACAACAGTTTGTACAACAGTACAAACAAATTACAGAAGAGGCCTGTGTTTTAAATGTAACAAAAACCCATGAACAGCTAGCCAACAACAACATAAGCTAAGAGTAGCTAGCTAGTAGGGAGAAATGGTAGGTTTTCTAGTGCTGAGCTAGCTAATGTTAGCGGATTGCAATTAGCATGCAACTGTTAAGATACAAATTAAATATAATTAGTGTTGTTCATACAATGTTGTTCATATGTACAAACATTTATAACAGAAATAAAAAATCATCTGAGATGCCATCTTGTGCTCATTAACTTACAAACAAAGGTAGTTAGCTTAGCTTGGCTACACTCATATGAATAAGAAAATCGCACTTGTTTTTCACTCGGGCAAAACACTTAAAAGTATACATCAAAATTACCAGCAGACTCATCACAGTTTAGATAAACATCTTATCTCTAGCTTTTGAAAATGAAACAGTGCTTATAAATGTTACAAACCTGAAAACAGGATGAATAAGGAGACACAGAGTTGGCATCTTTTCCATGACATGAGGTAGAGAGGCACTCGCCTCTGGCAGTTGAGAATTTACATTACATGCGCGGTGCGGATATTTCCAGTAACATATTAGAGAAAGGGAATACCTAGTCAGTTGCACAACTGAATGCATTCAACCTAAATGTGTTTTCAACATTTAACCCAACCCCTCTGAATCAGAGAGGTGCGGGAGGCCGCCTTAGTCATCGGCGCCAGGGGAGCAGTTGTTGTTGGGGGTTAACTGCCTTGCTCAATGGCAAAATGGGCAGATATTTCCACTTTGCCTGCTCTGGGATTCGAACCTTTCGGTTACTGGCCCAAACGCTCTAACCCCTAGGCTACCTGCCGCACTAATTATACGTACCATGCTGTGTGAAAACCTAATTGGAAATGTACTATCCCAGAAATTCCCGTATCACAAAAGTGGTCGGGATGCCCAGAAGTCTACAAGAGTCCGCACACTCGCATTGGGAAAGTCCCGCCCACGACCGTGCACCTCAAATTTCACGGGAATATAGCAGATCCGATTTCACCCAGAAACTCCGCTTTTCGTGCAGTGATAGGAGTGACGCAGGGGTTGCTTTGCTCTCCACTGCATTCTGCACTATCATCCTAGAACGGCACATTGATGATCTTCTCATTCGTGGACAAGGGACCCTGCACTAGAACAGCACATTGCTCTCTGCACATCCTCATGTGACTCTTTTCATTTACACATTTCCCCCACCGCACATCATCCTGTAAAATGGTTACATAATTTACATACATCATTTATAATGTTGCTTAGTGTTTATAGTGTATCCTGTAGTTCTTAGCTTACAGTGTACAACCTCATGTGGATTTGTGTAAACTCTGCTTCAACATATGTTGTCTGTATGTCCTGTTTAGCGTCTGTCTGTATATCCTGTTTATCGTCTGTCTGTATATCCTGTTTATCGTATGTCTGTATATCCTGTTTATCGTCTGTCTGTATATCCTGTTTATCGTCTGTCTGTATATCCTGTTTATCATCTGTCTGTATATCCTGTTTATCGTCTGTCTGTATATCCTGTTTATCGTCTGTCTGTATATCCTGTTTATCGTCTGTCTGTATATCCTGT
>NC_059230.1:6281758-6284258 GCF_020615455.1 Coregonus clupeaformis
ACGGAAGTATAGAATATCCCTCCTCCTCTTCAGTCATCCTTCCCATCGCTCGTTCCCCTGCCGAAGGGGGCATGAGGGAGGATAGGATCCCCGTTCCCCTGCGTCTGGGATTCAGCATAGGCAGAGGGGTGTAGGGGAGCCCTCTCCCAAACCGCTCCACTCCCTTCTGCCGTCCTCCTCCTCTACTAGACTGGAGCAGACTGGGGAAGGGAGTACCTCTATACACCACCAGGGGTGCTTTTCCATTCTGTGGGAGTCCACTGGGGGGCTGGGATGGAAGAGAGGAGGGGTGGAGGGATGGATGAAGGGGTGAGGCAAAGGATGATTCTACCGGAGTTTGAAGACTATAGTGACCTGTGAGCAGAAGAGAGAGGGGAAGGTAAGGAGGAGACTGGACACATGTTACAACATATGATGGTCCTCTGTAGCTCAGCTGGTAGAGCACGGCGCTTGTAACGCCAAGGTAGTGGGTTCGATCCCTGGGACCACCCATACACAAAAATGTATGCACGCATGACTGTAAGTCGCTTTGGATAAAAGCGTCTGCTAAATGGCTTATTATTATAACTGATGTGGAACACTCTTCCACACAGCACCATACCTGCATTATACCCATTGTCCTGGTGAACCTGTCTCCCAGTAAACACCGCCTCCTGGCAGTATACGTAGCCGGAGCTTGACGGGTTGCCCTCGACGACACCCACGTCACCTGACTGCTGCAGCCAATGAGAGAGCGGGAGCTTCCACATGACGGCCGAGGGGTTGGAGGAGTGGAGTGGCTGGAGAGAGGAGGGGTAAAACTGGACTGTTCCACTACAACCCACTCCTGTGGTCTGGGTGAGTCCAACTGTCCTGAGAGAGGGGGGTAGGGTGAGTTTGGGAGGGGAGAGTGTGGGAGGTGGAGGAGGAGGAGGAGGAGGAGGAGGGGAAGCAAGAGTGGAAGAGTCTGTGTGCGAATCGTAAGCACTCGTTTTGAGCCGTCCCGTGCTTCCTCCTCCCACTCCGAATCCGAAAATCCCACTTCCGGAATTCCCATTCAGAATTCTGCTGCCAGCGATGTTGCGTCTGAAGGAGAATGCCTCGGAGAAGGAGTCCAGTTTCTGCTGGTACACCCCACCACCACCACCACTAGCACCACTAGCACCACCTGCTGCCTGGGAATGGGAGTACAGAAAGGCCCAGTCCTGGGGGTACCCCCCACCCCTCTCCCTTCCCTCCCCAGCCACAGCACCCCGATCTGGGGGAGAGGGACCCACCCAACATCCAGGCTTCAACTGGGCCTCTAGAGGATCCAGGTTCGACCTTCTAACCCCAAAATCATCACAGCCTCCTCCAAAATCATCAACCCTTCTCAAACTATCCCGCTTTCCTGTATCATCAACCCTATTGCCAAAGCTATCAGTACCATTATAGAGATGACCAGTTATAGTATTACTTCCACCATCATGGCTACCGGTAGTGGTGTCTCTATAATCACTATTACCATCTCCCCTCTCCTCACACACATACTCTCTACTGTAGAACACATCATCCCTGTTACTACAGTCCTCGTCCGTTCTGTAGAACACATCATCCCTGTTACAGCCCTCATCCGTTCTGTAGAACACATCATCCCTGTTACAGCCCTCATCCGTTCTTTGAAAGATGTCATTCCTGATATCATCCGTTCTGTGAAAGACCTCATCCCTGGTGTTCGACCCCTCATCCGTTTTCTCCTCACACCCATGATCTCTACTGTTGCTGTAGAAGACATCATCCCTACTGCTCTTACAGCCCTCATCCGTTCTGTGAAAGACATCATCCCTGTTACAGCCCTCATCCGTTCTGTGAAAGAAGTCATCCCTGTTACAGCCCTCATCCGTTCTGTGAAAGAAGTCATCCCTGTTACAGCCTTCATCCGTTCTGTGAATGACATCATCCCTGTTACAGCCCTCATCCGTTCTGTGGTAAATATCACCCCCACTACCGCTGACGCTGCTGTCATCCCCATCGCAGCCCTCATCCTTCTGGCTAGCATAGCCAAGGCTCTGACCTTCAAAATGGCTGCCCCTATTACAGAAGCTAGCTTTCTGCGCTCCAAAACAACCATCCCTACCATCAAAATCAATACAGTTATCACCTCTGCTATGTCCATGAATGTCTACATAACCTCCTCTTCCATCACCCCCACCCTTGTAACTGTCCCTACTCTCCCCAGAATAGGGGCTTGACTCAGGGAGAGTGGTCCTGGGTGCTGCCTCTATTCCAGTCCCTCTATATTGCTCCAGGGGAGTCTGGGGCTCCAGGGGTTGGTGGCAGGATGTGTGGCCCAGGCCGGGGCTCCCGATGCTGGGGTGGAGGTGGTGGGAGAGGTGGGTGTGATGCTGGAGGTATGGGTCCTGGTAAGGCTGGGGGGTTGGAGGTTGGAGGGATGTTCGGTCAGCCATGGTGTAGTCTCTCTGGGTGTGTTCTGTGCTGGGATAGAGGGACCATTAGTGACAAAGATGAAGAGGTGCCGGAG
>NC_059230.1:6289258-6324258 GCF_020615455.1 Coregonus clupeaformis
GTACTTTAACTATTTGCACATTGTTACAACACTGTATATAGACATAATATGACATTTGAAATGTCTTTATTCTTTTGGAACTTCTGAGTGTAATGTTTACTGTTAATATTTATTGTTTATTTCACTTTTGTTTACTATCTACTTCACTTGCTTTGGCAATGTTAACATACGTTTCCCATGCCAATAAAGCCCTTAAAATTGACATTGAATTGAGAGAGAGAGAGAGAGAGAGAGAGAGAGAGAGAGAGAAAGAGAGAGAAGAGAGAGAGCGAGAGCAAGAGAGAGAGAGAGAGAGAGAGAGAGAGAGAGAGAGAGAGAGAGAGAGAGAGAAAGAGAGAAGGTCTCAGGTATCTCTATGTGTAGGTGAGGTGTGTAGGTTCATACCGTACATGGTAATGGTGTGGTGTAGCAGTACAGTGTGAACACTTCACACTGAAACCTCACTATTAGCATAACATCTAGTGGAGGAGTGACCAGGTTCATAACAGCGTAGATTATGAGTAGAACTGATGAAGCCATGGGCCGGTGGTGCACACTGACCTTACCGCTCTGGTCCTCGACGGACGACGTGGTGGTTTCTCAACCTTTGGCCTTTTAACACAGATTCAGAAAGACTCTCAGAGTAGGAGTGTTGATCTAGGATCAGTTTGGCCTTTTAGATCATAATGAGTAAGATTATATGACTGAGACCTGGTCCTAGATCAGCGCACCTGCTCTGAGACGCTTGATACACATGGCCCTGGGTAACTGGGGGATCCAGACCATTAGTAATGTTAAACGTTTTGTAAATAAAGTAGACTTTCATCAAACTGTAGATCCTAAAAACAATTGAACGGTGTGATGCACAGACGCTGAGGCGGAAAAACCAGAGGATGAAACTGTTAAAAGGAAGAGAAGAAGAGAGTGTGGGGGCAATTCTCTACTTATCTCAGATAAATAGAGAATGTACAGAGGAGGGGGAAAGACTTGAACACAACTTTTTTCTCTCTTTTGTTTCTCATCCCGCCATCACTAAGAAAATAAGTGATAAAAAGAGTGACGGAAAGAAAAAAGGAGAGGTGTGATCAATATTATCTTTACGGTTATTGTAACTCACTTGTATTAATAGTGTTGTAATTAAAGATCCATTGCATTACAGCATGAGACTCGGGGCTTCACCGGCACGGACAATACAGTGCCATTTTGATTGTTTTATTTGATTGTGTCTCTATTCTCGAGCTAGGCTTTAATAATAAATAATAATATGCCATTTAGCAGACACTTTTATCCAAAGCGACTTACAGTCATGTGTGCATACATTTTTACATATGGGTGGTCCCAGGGGATCGAACCCACTACCCTGGCGTTACAAGCGCCGTGCTCTACCAATTGAGCTACAGAGGACCACAAGAAACAACTGTGAGAGAGGGAAATAAATTATTCGTATTGTGTTTAATCTAGAACGTTCTGTGGCTTTCCACACAGTATGAACTGTGTGTAGGACCATTACGATCCAAACTAACAGAATCCATGCACAGGTGACCAAAGCTAAAGCTGAAACTATATTTTTGGTTGTACATTTCTCATTACTTTTTATAATTTCAGCGAATAAATATATATATACTTCATATTAATGTTGTCCGAGTCCAATGCTTACCAGATACAATTAACAGATAACGCATTATATTTTACATCAACATATTGTCTTTTGGAAATTTGAATTTTATCTCATTACATAAAATATTATTTTTCATCCTCAGTGCAGATTGGATTTAATTCCTAAATCACTAATGAACTGAAGGTCACAAGGTCACGGTGATGGTAAAGGCTACAGAATAGTCTACGCAGAAATATAATATACTTGCCTTAATTAAGTAGTGGTTCAATTATTCTAAAATCATAGTGGAATGTGTTGTTTGATCGGTCACTGCTAATAACAGTTTATTACACAGATAAATAAAAAGTATTGATTAGTGAAAAGGGTACTTACTCTCGGCTCGGGCGCTGGTCAAGGTTTGAACAGGTTCTCAGACGACAACTGAATATGGGAGAAAAGTACGAAATATTTTTTTAATATTATCAAACAATTTTAATATGCATTTTTCAACCTGTGCATCGTTGGGAGAATAGCATCCCTACACTGCACCTGAAAATAAGAATGTTTAAAATCGACAACAACAGGTTGCTGCTCTGACATAAGGACTGGAATTGTGCAAGTTAAATTAAATTAATTTGTGAATTTTGAGGGATAATTTTTCAGAGTTTTGCCCAACACCTAAAACATGGCTTTATATACCAACACCTGCCTCACTGCACACAATGAAAACAACATAATCAAGACGGAACATAAATTGGACACAGACAGAAATACTACTTTCAAACCAATATTATGAGGCAATAATGGAACAAACAGCACCAACGGCATTACAACAGAACTACGGGGGAGAGTCCAGCATGGACACCCGTAATATCAGACTACGGTCAGAATCACCAGATGATTTATTGATAAATCATATATCCATACTAGACTACCCTGGGGATCTGTACCCCTGGGGATCTGTACCCCTGGGGATCTGTACCCCTGGGGATCTGTACCCCTGGGGATCTGTACTCTGGGGATCTGTACCCTGGGGACATGTAGGGTATCATAGATAAACGTAGGTAGGTAAATCATTTTGACTGCAGTACTTTTTTTCATTACGTCTTGTTACGATTTGGCTGCAAGGCCTTTTTACGAGATAACTTAAATCTCCATTTAATCAACAACAAAAAAACGTCCTTTTTAAATCCTTTTGTCTGTGTTTTTCCAAAGTTATATGTGTGAAATGAACTGTTTTGGCTTTAGATCAAAACAGAACAAGGCAGGTTGCCGCCAGCACCACATCTCTGTTTGTGTCTGACTATGAGACTAGCTACAATACAATATACTTTCCATTTACATTCTAGTCATCTAGCAGACGCTCTTAGCTAGTTGAGACAACCACATCTCAGTGATAGTCAGTACATGTTTTCAGCACTTGCAACCCTCCATTCACACGTTAATATAACGTCTCAACAACGTTAATATAACCTCTCAACAACGTTAATATAACCTCTCAACAACGTCAATATAACGTCTCAACAACACTAAGAAGATAAGAACACAAAGACATGCAGACTTACCGTTCATCCTTTCATCATATGATCACATCAATGGCAACACACTGTACATGTGGCATCGCTCTAGTGCATGTGTGTTGTGAGTGTGTCTGTGTGTGGTGCGTGTGTGTGTGTGAGTGTGAGAGTGAGAGAGAGAATGGGAGAGCGAGAGAGAGGGAGAGAGCGAGAGAGAGAGTCATAAGAGCGGTGGTGGGCCGCTGTCGCTCTGCCGAAACCTCGGATCTCACCTCTGTGTGTGTGTGTTCTCTGATCTCTCACACACCTCGTCATCCTGGAAACAAGATGACATTAACACACCACAGAGCAGTGGCCCAGACCTTGAACACAGCTCTCTCTCTCTCTCTCTCTCTGTCTCTGTCTCTCTCCTCTGTTTTTCTGTGACCTTTATGTATAAAATCGTTTTTCTTTAAATAGTCTTACTCTTTAAAAAATACTCTAATTTGAAGTAGTTTATATACCTCTTAACAGTAGGCCTAATGGTGAAATATATCTCAATAAGTCACAAGACTAACTCCAAATATCAAAACAACTTTAGAAGCACTTCGACAGTGAATCTTTTAGTCTAAGACGATGGTGATGGATGATGATGAGGATGCTGCTGCTACTGATAGTGATGATGATGATGATGATGATGATGATGAAGATGATGGTATTTGATGTGTACATGTGTCACAGTAAGACCGAGAAGCTGTCAATGACTGTGCACCGCTCAGGGAGTGTTTGGTTTGGTTTCGTACCGACGGGGACAGGGACGGGGACTGGGACACGGTGTGTATGTGGGGGTGTTTGGTTCGTGGAATTCACCTCGGCGGCAAGCTATTCTCTCAGACAGCAGTCATAGAGACAAAATACTTAAAGCTGCAACATGTACATTTTTGGCCGACCCGACCAAATCCACATAGAAAAGTGAGTTATAGATCTGTCATTCTCGTTGAAAGCAAGTCTAAGAAGCTGTAGATCTGTTCTATGTGCGCTATTTCTATGCTTCCCGTTCTTAAGTTTAGTTTTTGCATCTTTTACTTTCGGTTTTGTACACAAGCTTCAAACAGTTGAAAATCGCATATTTTTGGTTATGAAAATGGTACAATGATTCTCTACACTATACTTGCTTGTTTTGTCACAAACTGAAATTAGGCGAACTATTAGAATTTGAGCAACCAGGAAATGGCGGAGTGATTTCTGCATAGTGCATCTTTAAAAGTTGTATATTAATGGATTTAAAGTTGATATGTTAATGGTTTTAAAGTTGAAAGTATACGGCATTTTATCCCGACTTGTCATGCGTGCATACCACAGGAGGTTGGTGGTACCTTAATTGGGGAGGACGGGGTCGTGGTGATGGCTGGAGTGGAAAATAGGTGGACTGGTACCAGGTCTGCAGAGTGGCGCAGTGGTCTAAGGCACTGCATCGCAGTGCTAGCTGTGCCACTAGAGATCCTGGTTCAAATCCAGGCTCTGCCGTAGCTGGCCGCGACCGGGAGACCCATGGGACGGTGCACAATTGGTCCAGGGTAGGGGAGGGAATGGCCGGCAGGGATGTAGCTTAGTTGGTAGAGCATGGTGTTTGCAACACCAGGGTTGTGGGTTTGATTCCCACGGGGGGCCAGTATTAAAAAATAAGCATGCACTCACTAACTGTAAGTCACTCTGGATAAGAGCGTCTGCTAAATGACTAAAATGTACCAAAGACATTGGTTTCCATGGTTTCATGCCATGCCATGCCATGCCATGCCATTCCATTCCATTCGCTCTGTTCCGGTCATTATTATGAGCCGTCCTCCCCCCTCAGCAGCTTCCTGTGGGGTGCCTGAGCGGCAATCAAACCCTCGACCCTTGGCATTGCAAGTGCCTTGCTCTAGGGCCTAAGAAGAGACAGTAGAGGCCCCCAAGGTCACCTTCACTGAAAGGGACACAGAGACGGCCATTTGTACATTTTAGGCTGATTTCCAGAGCACCTTTGTCAAATCTAAGACTATCGATTTCAACCATGTTGGGGAGTAGTGAACTACATGTAGTTTAACTAGTAAGTTAACTACATTTTGCAGTGGCTTGATGGTAGCTGAACTAAATTCAGATATTGGTAGTGTTTTCAGCAGCTAATTTAGCCATGTAGCTAACTACTGGAACTACACACAACTTTTTCTTATTATTATTATTGCAAAAAACAATAAGAAAATATGGGTAGAAGGATTACTGTTATACTATTCCAGGTATTCCTTAAAGAGGGTTTCAAGTGTCTAGATAGATAGAGGTTGAATTACAATGAATAAGATATAGCCCACAAAAGAATTCCCCAACCTCACAGCATTATCATTATGATGAAGATTAAAATAATTGTAAAATTCTGAACAATATTACATAATTTAGGTTATCAAAAGTCTTCAAGACAAGATAGGAATGGATTTTTTTTTATTTCTTTTTTTTAAACCCATCACATGATTGAAGTTCATCATTAATTAATTTATATGATAATGAATAGATTGGATGTAAAGTCATTTAGGGGGTAACCCTAATCCTGGTAACCGTGGTAAATTGGGGTTGTCGAACGGTAACATAAACCACAGGTTGACGGGCCTTTGCCTAAGTGTGGCTTTGGGACATTTCTCACACACATAGCACTACATGTGCCAGCACTGAACACACACACACACACACGACTGAATCTACGGGACTGAACACACACACACACACGACTGAATCTACGTGACTGAACACACACACACACGACTGAATCTACGTGACTGAACACACACACACACACGACTGAATCTACGTGACTGAACACACACACACACACACGACTGAATCTATGTGACTGAACACACACACACACACACGACTGAATCTACGTGACTGAACACACACACACACACACAACTGAATCTACGTGACTGAACACACACACACACACACGACTGAATCTACGTGACTGAACACACACACACACACACGACTGAATCTACGTGACTGAACACACACACACACACACACACGACTGAATCTACGTGACTGAACACACACACACACGACTGAATCTACGTGACTGAACAACACGACTGAATCTACGTGGACACACACACACACACACGACTGAATCTACGTGACTGAACACACACACACACACACGACTGAATCTATGTGACTGAACACACACACACACACACGACTGAATCTACGGGACTGAACACACACACGACTGAATCTACGGGACTGAACACACACACACACGACTGAATCTACGTGACTGAACACACACACGACTGAATCTACGTGACTGAACACACACACACACACGACTGAATCTACGTGACTGAACACACACACACACACACACGACTGAATCTACGTGACTGAACACACACACACACGACTGAATCTACGTGATTGAACACACACACATGCTACTGCGGGTAAAAGCCCGTTTCAAGTATCAAGTTATGTCACGTGCACAAGTACAGTGAAATGCCTTTCTTTCCAGCTCCAAACCCAACAACGCAGTAATCAATATCAATGTAGTACGTTTTCTACATGTGTACAATGCAACAAAAAAAATGAAATATGGTTTAAGATGTGTGTGGCCATTACAATATAATAAAGAGTCAATGATATTTGGGGCGTAGACTAGTAGTCATCAAACAACGTGTCAAAGGTCAACTTCACCATTTGAAGAAACGCAGCAAGTTCATGAGTTTACAGCAGCAAATCAATGGATTTAGGAGCAACTTTGGGTTCGGCAGCCCGATGATAGCATGAAATGAAATGTTCTCGCCAACATAAAGAAAAGAAAAAGCTGAGAAAAATGTACAAAATGGCTCATCAACCAAAATGTGTTATACTATTTGCCGGAGTCCCACTCGACCACAACTCTCCATCGCATGTACCATCCAGATGTAACCTTACATCTCTAGATGCAATACCTTCTTGCAGCACATTCTAGTTTAGATTTCCCGAAGCTGCTGTAGGATCCATTCAGACTCATGTGGCCAAGAGAGCGAGGCATATGCAATGTATCAGTAGTTCTCTTAGTCATCGTCTTACCATTGTTACATCAACCTTTGCCTACGTGTGGTTTTGGGAAAGTTCTCGTCACTACATGCGCCAGCACTGAACACACACACACACTACTGCATGAAACACATTCGACTTGACATAGCGCACAAAAAAAATACCCCCAAACTGTCATAAATGAGTAAGAGTAAAGATTCCTGAATAGAAAATGAATGAAGTAAAAGTGTCTCACGGTAAAATACTACTTAAGTAAATGTAAAATCAAATACTTTTACTCAAGTGTCAAAAGTAAAAAGCGTAAATCAGTTCACATTCCTTACATTAGGCAAACCAGACAGCACCATTTTCTTGTTTTTAATTTATGGCAAGCCAGGGGCACAGTTGAAATGTAACGAGTACTTTTGGGTGTCAGGGGAAATGTATGGAGTAAAAAGTACATTATTTTCTTCAGGAATGTAGTGAAGTAAAATTAGTCAAAAATGTAAATATTATAGTAGATACCCCCAAAAATATGTTTTTAAAAAAAGTACTTTACACCACTGCAGGAGACTGAACACTCAAATCCTTACAGTGGTAACTAACAACCATCTTGGCTGTGGGTAGTCACCTGTGTCAAGGGGGGGGGATTTAATAGGGTCATGAGATCCTTTCTCTTTCTGACATACTTAATCACACCTGTAACGCTCCTGTGCCTGCAAGGCTTAACGGTAAGCGTGTGGCATTTGGCCAACGTCTCACACACACAGAACAAAGCAAAGGCATACACATATGAAACACACTTTATTCAAATCACATTTTATTTGTCACATTCGCCGAATAAAACAGGTGTAGACCTTACAGTGAAACGCTTACTTACAAGCCCTTAACCAACAATGCATTTTTAAGAAAGAATACCCTAAAAAATAAAATAAAAAGTAACAAATAATTAAAGAGCAGCAGTAAAAATAACAATAGTAAAATAAATCTAATAAATTCTGTGTAGAGGGAGAGCGACAGAAACAGAGTCGATGTTTGTCAACAGGCAATATTACACAGGACATTTATTTAACTCGGTTCAACTTTGAGTCAGAACAACTTCAAGCTGGAGTCCGTAGCTTTCTCCAACACTATGACAGTTCTATTCTCTGGAACACTGATTATTCAAAAATCAACCGTTTTCACATTCAAATTCAAACTCCAACGTTTCATAAATAACAGAACTAAAAAGTTCCTTTTAAAAGTTTTTCTAAACAATGGCAAACAAAAACATTTTGATCAGATCTTATCACCTTTTTTTTTTTGTTTTGTTGCACCGGCTAAAACTTCTGTTCGTACAGCTTCTGCTAGATGTCTGTGGTCTAAAAACATCCTTACTGCATTCTCCCTCTGCTCGCGGTCTAAAAGTTCAGTTTATCCGTTTCTTATTCTGGCCTGTTCTAGTCCTGGTGTCCTCCTAAGCGAAGGGGAAGGTCAGCAGAACAGCCTGTCCCTGGTCCCAGCAGCAGTTCATCCAGCGAGACAGAGCTGTCTGCAGCCAGGCTCTCAGGGTCTGTACTCAGCTTGACTTTAGCCCGCTCCGGGAGACCCAGGTCTGGGAAGAGGAGGAGGGAATCCTGTCAGTATTGTAACGTATAGCTTGACGATGTTTTTAAATCATGTTGTTTCTGTGAGCTTTTATTGATTTTCACGACACACTCACGTCTCATTCGGAAAATATAAAATATATTGGAAAAAACAAGGATATTCAAATGAAATAAAAAAAATACCTGGGTCGTTGAGGACCATGGATAGGGTGGTGATGAGGGATGAGGAGGAGGTGTGGAGGGGGAAGTAGTCCCCGTGAAGGAGGGAACGTTCTTCACCCCTCAGGTCAGAGAGGGTCTTAAACCACGAACGACAGGTCAGACGATGAGTCTTCTGGGCCTGGAGAGGAGAGAGACCAACAATACTGGGTGATATAAAATTGGCTGTTGGAGGGTTTGAATCCTAATCTGCCCTTTGGTGGATACATGTTGACTGAAGTCCACTAGACCAACATAGCTACTGTAGTAGGTCAAAGCTGTGTGCTGGAAAACCTTGGTAGTGCATTAGAATGTCAGTTTTTTTACTAGCCAAACTTCTCAGTTAAAACATTTGACTAAATATGAATAAAACAACACGTATAGTACCAGAGAGCAGTAGAACCAGTCTGTACCTTGGCAGCTCCTTCAGTAGCAGCCTCAGTGTGGAGCCAACTATCCCCATCTCATCTCCATAGTTGAAGACAGGAGTTCCAAGGCAGAGTAAACAGCAGTAGCTGGGATGAGAATAAATACTTGATTACCCATCCAGGGGAAATTGATTTTGTCAATCATCCGCAAGTACACCTTCACGCTTGCAGGAAGGATTTCCTGTACCTGGTAGAGCCGCACCAGCTCTGGTTTCTCCACCAGCTCTAGCCAGGTGGTTCCCCCTGGTCCCTCCTAGTCCCCAGGCTAGAGAGCTCTGTTTCTGGGTAGAGATCAGATCCTGGATGGACATGGGCTCTCTGGATACCTGGAGGATGAGATGGTTAGGTTTATGTTGAGGTTTAAGATTTTGGTACATGTGTTGGGGAGTGTGTGTCTTTTCATATTGTCTTTCGTCATATCATTATGGTTAGCTTGGTAATTCAGATGTGTGTGTGTGTGTGTGTGTGTGTGGCTGTCTGTGTGTGTGGCTGTCTGTGTGTGTGTGTGTGTGTGTGTGTGTGTGTGTGTGTGGCTGTCTGTGTGTGTGTGTGTGTGTGTGTGTGTGTGTGTGTGTGTGTGTGTGTGTGTGTGTGTGTGTGTGTGTGTCTGTGTGTGTGTGTGTGTGTGTGTGTGTGTGTGTGTGTGTGTGTGTGTAGGGCCATTTTAGCAAATCATCCTCCTCCTCTTCCTGGTCTTCTTCGTCAGTGTTTACCTGAGTCTCCAGGGGTCGTGAGGACATCGGACAACAGCAGGTCCACACCAGAGGAGTTGAGAGACAGCAGAGGAGTCCAGTCCATCTACCACTCCTATCAGAGCTCTGGAGGAAGAGGAGGAGTTTAGAACAGACCATCTACCACTCCTATCAGAGCTCTGGAGGAAGAGGAGGAGTTTAGAACAGACCATCTACCACTCCTATCAGAGCTCTGGAGGAAGAGGAGGAGTTTAGAACAGACCATCTACCACTCCTATCAGAGCTCTGGAGGAAGAGGAGGAGTTTAGAACAGACCATCTACCACTCCTATCAGAGCTCTGGAGGAAGAGGAGGAGTTTAGAACAGACCATCTACCACTCCTATCAGAGCTCTGGAGGAAGAGGAGGAGTTTAGAACAGACCATCTACCACTCCTATCAGAGCTCTGGAGGAAGAGGAGGAGTTTAGAACATGTTCAATATTACTCTCAATGGACAATCTCTATTGAAAGTACATTTTAGTACAGGACTAAGCTCAATCTGTGTCCAGCAAACCGGCCCAAAGAGTCAAGAGTCGGAGTGCCGATCTAGGATCATAATAAGATCACATGATCATAATAAGATCACATGACAGGAGGGACCTGCTCCTGGATCAGCACTACTACTCTGAGACGCTTCATGAACAGACCCGACTACCACAGTACCCCTAACTGGCCAAGGGAGGGCACTACTCTGTATTAGCCAGACAGACTGCATGCGTTTCCCCCTTTCCCTGGGTTCCCCAGACTTTATTGAGCCCTGATCCAACTAAAGCCTTCTGATTTCCGACTACACTGATCAAAACAACGTGTCAACTGAGCCACGACCCAGGCATTAAAGCCAGGTTCTGACCATCAGAGCAGATGAGTCAAGGAGAGGAAAAGTACTTTATAGACTATTGAGATGCAGCCGTAAGCCTTGCAGCCTCCCGGCAGCTACCTACTCACAGTGTCTGTGTTAGGGCGGCTTGTCTGTGTTAGGGCGGCTTGTCTGTGTTAGGGTGGCTTGTCTGTGTTAGGGTGGCTTGTCTGTGTTAGGGCGGCTTGTCTGTGTTAGGGCGGCTTGTCTGTGTTAGGGTGGCTTGTCTGTGTTAGGGCGGCTTGTCTGTGTTAGGGCGGCTTGTCTGTGTTAGGGTGGCTTGTCTGTGTTAGGGTGGCTTGTCTGTGTTAGGGCGGCTTGTCTGTGTTAGGGTGGCTTGTCTGTGTTAGGGTGGCTTGTCTGTGTTAGGGCGGCTTGTCTGTGTTAGGGCGGCTTGTCTGTGTTAGGGCGGCTTGTCTGTGTTAGGGCGGCTTGTCTGTGTTAGGGCGGCTTGTCTGTGTTAGGGCGGCTTGTCTGTGTTAGGGTGGCTTTAAACCAATGCCCATGATGAGTAGCTGTGTTTTTTACGCATCTGTTTGTCTGGTTTGAAAAGAGCCTTTATACACTCGCTGCAACTTTTCCGTGTTTGACCTCCAGTTACGCTTTTGACATCTATTTCCTGTTTGACCTAAAGTTACCTCTTCTTCACATCTTTGTTCTGTCCTGTTGACATCTATTTCCTGTTTGACCTAAAGTTACCTCTTCTTCACATCTTTGTTCTGTCCTGTTGACATCTATTTCCTGTCTGACCTAAAGTTACCTCTTCTTCACATCTTTGTTCTGTCCTGTTGCCCTGGAAGACGCCCTGGACCTTGTACCAATCAGGAGAGGAGCTGGCAGCAGCGAGGCCGGACACCTGCACGCCATCTACACCCATACCCAGCCAGTGTTTAGCAGCAGACTGGAGAATTAATGAATAATTGTATTAGACACATTTCACATACAGAGTTGCCTCAGCCATTAGAGTAGGGTGGTTAATATACTAACAGACCAGTCACACAGAGTGAGAGAAGCCATTATGAAGGGTATTCATTTAAACGGAGAGGCACACTGGAGGACAGAGATAAACTATTAAGAAGGGTATTCAAAATGGCACAGATCACTTTCTCTCACACGCAGATTGTCCAGTACTTCAGGCAGGCGGTCAGGACCGAACCAGGGGTCAGCTCCAGGGTTAGGGGTCAGGTTCAACACCACCGAGATACCTGACAGACAGAAATAAAAGTGCTGCAGTCAGGAGAGAGATCATTATTGGGAGCTCAGGTATTTTAAGGGTTTATAAAAACCCAAGATTCATTATTACACTATAATATTTACTGTTGTCAGCTGAATAGGACAAACAGCCAGGCCTCAGATCAGAGACCGGCAGCTCAAACAACCACACCTTGTGCAGAGCAGGTTTGTGTCCCAGTCACTCACCCTTCTTGTGGGCCTTGTCCAGCAGAGCCAGCAGGTCCTGGTCAGTTCCTACCCGAGGGTCCATGGAGACCAGGTCTAGTGTGTCTGCCTGGTCCTGCAGCACAGTGTGGAGAGGCCCCAGAACCAGGCCCTTCACCTTCAACTGGTTCAGACTGTCTAATACTTCCACTACACCTGGAGAGAGGGGGGAGGAGAGAGAGAGAAAGGGAGAGATAGAAGTGAATCCTTCTGCACAGACAAGGCCCTTCACCACAACCATGTACAGGTCAGAAGGTGATAGGATGGGGGGAGGGGCCAGTGGAAAGGGGAGGGGCCAGTGGAAAGGACAGGGGAGGGGACAGTAGAAAGGGGAGGGGACAGGGGAAAGGGGAGGGGACAGGGGAAAGGGGGAGGGGACAGGGGAAAGGACAGGGGAAGGGACAGGGGAGGGGACAGTGGAAAGGGGAGGGGACAGTGTAAGAGGGGAGGGGACAGTGTAAGAGGGGAGGGGACAGTGGAAAGGAGAGGGGACAGTGGAAGAGGGGAGGGGACAGTGTAAGAGGGGAGGGGACAGTGTAAGAGGGGAGGGGACAGTGGAAAGGAGAGGGGACAGTGGAAGAAGGGAGGGGACAGTGTAAGAGGGGAGGGGACAGTGTAAGAGGGGAGGGGACAGTGGAAAGGAGAGGGGACAGTGGAAGAGGGGAGGGGACAGTGTAAGAGGGGAGGGGACAGTGTAAGAGGGGAGGGGACAGTGGAAAGGAGAGGGGACAGTGGAAGAGGGGAGGGGACAGTGTAAGAGGGGAGGGGACAGTGGAAGAGGAGAGGAGACAGTGGAAAGGAGAGGGGACAGTGGAAGAGGGGAGGGGACAGTGTAAGAGGGGAGGGGACAGTGTAAGAGGGGAGGGGACAGTGTAAGAGGGGAGGGGACAGTGGAAAGGAGAGGGGACAGTGGAAGAGGGGAGGGGACAGTGTAAGAGGGGAGGGGACAGTGGAAGAGGAGAGGAGACAGTGGAAAGGAGAGGGGACAGTGGAAGAGGGGAGGGGACAGTGTAAGAGGGGAGGGGACAGTGTAAGAGGGGAGGGGACAGTGTAAGAGGGGAGGGGACAGTGGAAAGGAGAGGGGACAGTGGAAGAGGGGAGGGGACAGTGTAAGAGGGGAGGGGACAGTGTAAGAGGGGAGGGGACAGTGTAAGAGGGGAGGGGACAGTGGAAAGGAGAGGGGACAGTGGAAGAGGGGAGGGGACAGTGTAAGAGGGGAGGGGACAGTGGAAGAGGAGAGGAGACAGTGGAAAGGAGAGGGGACAGTGGAAGAGGGGAGGGGACAGTGTAAGAGGGGAGGGGACAGTGGAAAGGAGAGGGGACAGTGGAAAGGAGAGGGGACAGTGGAAGAGGGGAGGGGACAGTGGAAAGGAGAGGGGACAGTGGAAAGGAGAGGGGACATTGGAAAGGGGGGTGAGAGGTGATAAGAAAGGAGGAAGAGAACAGATAGAAAAGAGGAGTAGTGTGCTTCAGTGAGCAGGTACTGACTCAGAGCAAGTGTGTGTGAATCTTTCCTTCAGTCCCGGTGTGTGAAGGGAAAACAAGGCCAGTCAGGTGTTTTAACGGGAAAAATGGTCTAGAATCAGTTTACTGTTAGCCAAAACGGCACGTGAAAACTGAAAGAGATAGAAATGGGCCCTCGTGTCCTACAATCAACTTACAAAAGACTCACATTTGTTGACAATTTATCAGACGCTCTTATCCAGAGTGACTTACAGGAGCAATTAGGGTTAAGTGCCTTGCTCAGGGGCACAGACAGATTTTTCACCTAGTCAGCTCGCGGATTCGAACCAGCAAACTTTTGAAACTGAAATTATGACAAGTCTGTTTTTTGTTTTTGTTTTTTTTAACAGAAAATGACGTTTTTCGGGGGGGGGTTCTACCATGAACTCTAGTTTGAGTCAGATAGCGGTTAGCGAAGTCAGCAGTTAGTAGGCTGGAGGACAGGCAGCTGAGAGTCACAAGACACTGACTGACTGCCTCATTTAACCACAAGCCTGACAACTCACTCAACCTAGATTCACTTCCTTCAAATCAAGGGTTCTCCTTTCTCATGGCAGACGCTAATAAGATGTTCTTTAAATGTAACGGTATCCTACTACATAATGGGGCAGGGGGACGTCTGTGTGTCTGTATAGAGGACCCTGGTTCCACCAGTATGATCTACTACATTACCCATAATGCTGTGTATGATATCCTGTTTTATCTTAGTAGATATTCCTGAAGCTAATTGTGTCCCATCTCCTCATCAATACCCTCACCTTTGATTCCCTTGTCGTGGTTGAAGGCGCCCAGGTCAGATATCTGATAGAGAGGACCCTGATTCCACCAGTTCATCTCAGGTTCGGGTTTACACCTGGGGGCCTGGACGATGATCACTATGGCTCCAGCCAGCATCCCCACCCAGCCCAGCCAGAACAGCACCAGGAGAACCCAGCGAGTCCTCACCCACCTGGAGGGGAGAAATAAATACATAAATGTTGTCACATAGACCGGATAGGTTCAGTGAAATGTGTTGTTTTACAGCCATAGTAGTATAACGCCCCTGTAGCAAATTATGGTTAAGTGCTTTGGTCAAGGGCACAGCGACAGATATTTCACCTTGTCTACTCGGGTATTCGAACCAGCAACCGTTTGGTTACTGGTCCAACGCTCTAACCGAGTGAAATAAGTTTCAATTGTAGAATATACATAGCTACATTGTAGATTCAGTAATTCTAATTGATTTATAGCAACTTTACGTTTAATTTAGATAGCAATACAGTAAAAAAAAAAGTATAATCCAACAACAACCATCTCTTAACTTACCCTGGTGTGCCAGAAACTTTCATGAGCTCTTCCTTCAACAGCCCGGTAAACTTGACATCCTCATCCGGTACCTTCAGCTTTACGCTCCCGTTCTTCTCAGCCCCCGGTCCGTCGCCGGCCATCGGTAGTTTCTCCTGGTCTAATTCGCTCAACTCAACATCCTTCATATCGATCTCGGTGTCCTTACTCATCTTCGGCACGATTTTGTTTTTAGTCTGTAGAAAAGACAACAGTGTCAAATTCACCTTCAATTAAATGGAAACGTTAGCCTATCCTCCGAATGAAGGATCACCTCTTCGACAAACAGCGACTGGGCTCTTAACTTAAGACGTTAAAAAGTCACACGTTTCCATTTTTGAAGAGGTTTTTCCCGACATCTATAAGGCAGTTTTCCTTTCCTGTTGTGGGGCTATTGTGAAAAGTAGTCTAGTCAATCCAAATCATTCTTATATCGTCGTTATGTATCTTTTGTTAACTAAACAAACTAGCTACCGTTAGTTAGTTAGGCAATAAACCAGCTAGCTAATCAGTTGACGATAATCGCGCAGAAACCAACATTCCACCGGTCCAAACTAACAAAACATCTCAAAAGGTTTTTTGAAAATGTAGCTCAAAAGTGTTAGCTTCTCTCCCAAATGCATAAAAGCAAACGTTTGCCTCATAAAATTACCCGTTAAAAAAAAAAAAAGTAGAGTCAGACTCCGTTGAGTCCGTAAAAGGTGTGTGCCTACTCGCTCTCTCTGTCCTCTCGACGCCCGGAGTGGCTCGCTTGTGGGTGTGCCGCCAGCATGTTCGACTGTGCGTCAACAATTCAGCATAGCAAATTTGTATGAAGGTCTGGTTATTAAAATGGATAAAAAGTTTAATCCATTCTCCATTTCATGAATTTATTCACAGGTAAATAGTAATGTGCTCTAAACCGCTCTGGTGACAAAACAAACGTTGCTGCATTGTTTCCAATCTAGCTATCTAGCCAAATTTACATACTGTATAGCTACCTAACTTCATATTAGCTAGCTATTTTTATGTATTTATCATTGTAAAAAAACAAACTCCAAATGCATTTGTAGGTAGCTAGCGAACAGCCACGGAGGAGGGTGAAAGGAGTGAGAGAGCAGGCTATTCTGGAAAGGGCAGGTACTTTTGTGTAGTTCCCGTCCCTAGAGGTGAGGACGGAGATAACAGTAACATAATATTCAGTGTCGGTCTAATTTGAGCATAATGAAGTCTGTTTCTTGTGATGTTTTCTGTCCTCAGATACAGAGAGCTGCGAAAGCCTGTCTGCAGATGAAGAGGTCCCAATGAAGAGTAGTGGTTCTCAGTCCTGGTGCTGGGGACTCAAGCTTCAAGGGGTATTTATGTATTCATTTGTGACGCTATCCTTGATATGATCCTGCTGTTGTCACATGCTACACATGCATATATCCATGCAATGCTATCAAATCAAATCAAATTGTATTTGTCACATGCGCCAAATACAACAGGTGTTGACCTTACCGTGAAATGCTTACTTACAAGCACTTAACCAACAATGCAGTTCAAGGAATAGAGTTAAGAAAATATTTACTAAATATACGAAGGTTAAAAAATATATTTAAAAAATAACACAATAAAATAACAATAACGAGGCTATATACAGGGGGTACCGGTACCGAGACAATGTGCGGGGGTACAGGTTAGATTTGTTTGTCACGCCCTGACTCTGGGGACTCTTATTTGTTGAGTCAGGGGCGTGATCTTCTATGTAGTATTTTCTATGTGGGTTCTAGTATGGGTATTTCTATGTTGGCCGGTGTGGTTCCCAATCAGAGGCAGCTGTCGCTCGTTGTCTCTGATTGGGGCCCATACTTAGGCAGCCTATTGGCACTGTGTAGTTGTGGGATCTTGTTCTGTGTGAGGTATGTTGTTTGTGTACCTTGGACTTTACGTTTAGTTTGTTGTTTACTCGGTTCAAATAAACATGTATGCATATCACGCTGCGCCTTGGTCTGACCCGTCTATGAACGAACGTGACATTGTTATGAGATGATTTGTTATAAGGGATATTATACTTTAGTAATCCACAATGACCTGGTGATGTAAAAGTCTAATAATTACATTATCTTCCATATTCCTACAGATACCTTGCAACTGGAGATTCCTTCAAAACGATTGCCTACAGTTACCGTGTAGGGCACTGCAAGGTTGGGTGACCAGGGCCATCTGGGACTGCCTCCTGGGGGAATTCAGGCCTGTGTGTGAAGGCTTCCTGTGTCCTGCATAACTTCATGAGGATGGACACGAGGTCCAGGAGGGGATCTGTAGCTCGCCGCCGTGTGCCAGAGGAGAAGTCTGCTGCTCTGCAGGATGTTTCAAGGATGGGGGCCAACAACGCAGCACGGCAGGCAATCTGTGTGCGGGAGATCTTCACCTCCTACTTCTTCGAAGAGGGTGCTGTTCCCTGGCAACACCATAGACTACACTATGCACAACCAAAGGCTCTTTTAAGAGCCATCCACATTGCAATACGAGTATTCTTCCATTTACTTAGCTATGTCAACTGCAGTTATTACATTCCCAGTTTCTCTACCTTTTGATTTCTGCTTCTCAGGTGAGGGTGCTGTTCAGGTAAAGGTGATGTCTGTACAAAAACAAAACAGGCTATTTTAAGAGTCACCCATATTGAGAACAATTAGACACCCTATAACCCACAACTATGCACACGTGTATCAATCTGACTGATGGATTGTGTTGTGCAGTAAGCAGGCTCAGGTGTATATCTGTGGCTCCTTCCACCTTCAAAGAATAGGCCAGAGGACCAACCATGGAGAATAGTAAGACACTTCATTTTTACTATTTATATAACTACACTATATTGTTTGTCCTCGTGTGTCTGTGCTTGTTTTTCAGTATAAAGTACTCTGCAGCCGCTCAGTGTGGACACCAGGTGAGGCCACACACACAGATTCCTGTTGAACTGTGTCTCTTTAACTACCTTATTTTCTCAATAACAGTCTCTCTCCTTCACGTCATCGCTCTACCCCCTTCTCCCTAAATCCTCTAGGTTATATCAGCTGTGTCGGTGAACCCCTCCCGCATCTGAACTGGCTACACAGAGGGCACAGCATGATCAGAGGTGAGAGGTCACTTGGTCGGGTCAACAGGAAGTATTATTAAAGAGATGCTTTACATTGAAATACAGACAGAGATGTAGTAGTCCCAGAGTTAATGATCCAAGGTCAGTTTTTGCATTTCACCTCCTGATGATTATGATGACTGACAGTGTTAGAATAAAAAGGCTTAATCACTCTCTCTCTCTCTCTGTCTCTGTCTCTGTCTCTCTCTCCATCAGTTTCTCGTCTGCAGGTATGTTTTGATGTGAGAGAGGATGCCAACCCCCAGTCCCGTCATCGCCACCTCACCCGCTCTTAAGATAACCTTCGGGCCGACTGGGGGCCCAAGGCCGGTTAGGAGACACCGCTAGAGACACTATTATGGAACTGTGATGAACTGAGAGAACATGAAGTTTAGTAGCACTGTGATTCATTAATCATATGCTGTCTTCCCTAGTAGCACTGTGATTCATTAATCACATGCTGTCTTCCCTAGTAGCACTGTAATTCATTAATCACATGCTGTCTTCCCTAGTAGCACTGTGATTCATTAATCACATGCTGTCTTCCCTAGTAGCACTGTAATTCATTAATCATATGCTGTCTTCCCTAGTAGCACTGTAATTCATTAATCACATGCTGTCTTCCCTAGTAGCACTGTAATTCATTAATCATATGCTGTCTTCCCTAGTAGCACTGTAATTCATTAATCATATGCTGTCTTCCCTAGTAGCACTGTAATTCATTAATCATATGCTGTCTTCCCTAGTAGCACTGTAATTCATTAATCATATGCTGTCTTCCCTAGTAGCACTGTAATTCATTAATCATATGCTGTCTTCCCTAGTAGCACTGTAATTCATTAATCATATGCTGTCTTCCCTAGTAGCACTGTAATTCATTAATCATATGCTGTCTTCCCTAGTAGCACTGTAATTCATTAATCACATGCTGTCTTCCCTAGTAGCACTGTAATTCATTAATCATATGCTGTCTTCCCTAGTAGCACTGTAATTCATTAATCATATGCTGTCTTCCCTAGTAGCACTGTAATTCATTAATCACATGCTGTCTCCCCACCTCCTCTTTCTTCCTCTGTTTTTATAATACACACCAGATGTGCATTGAAGTACAGATTGAACTTGTATTTATAATATTACAATTATAATATTTATAACGCATGTATTTATAACACTTGGATAATGAACTTCTTTCAAGAAAGCGTTTCACATTCTCTACTGGTTGAAATTAAGTCTCTCATTGGATGAAATACTACACCTATCCCGTGTCCTCAGATCAGTGCAGATTAAGGAAATTAGATATTGAGATGAACCTGTTTTAGAGTATTTACATGATGCATAGCAAGTGTAGTGTACTGTTTTTAAATGTTGTTTCTGTATACAGTACCAGTCAAAAGTTTGGACACCTACTCATTCCAGGGTTTTTCTGTATTTGTACTATTAATTTACATTGTATAATAGTGAAGACATCAAAACTATGAAATAACATACATGGAATCATGTAGTAACCAAAAAAGTGTTAAATAAATCAAAATATATTTTATATTTGAGATTCTTCAAAGTAGCCACCCTTTGCCTTGATGACAGCTTTGCACACTCTTGGCATTCTCTCAACCAGCTTCACCTGGAATGCATTTAAATTAACAGGTGTGCGTTGTTAAAATGTTAATTTCTGGAATTTATTTCCTTCTTAATGCGTTTGAGCCAATCAGTTGTGTTGTGACAAGGTAAGGGTGGTATACAGAAGATAGCCCTATTTGGTAAAAGACCAAGTCCATATTATGGCAAAAACAGCTCAAATAAGCAAAGAGAAACAACAGTCCATCGTTACTTTAAGACATGAAGGTCAGTCGATCCAGAAAATTTCCAGAACTTTGAAAGTTTCTTCAAGTGCAATCTCAAAAACCATCAAGCGCTATGATGAAACAGGCTCTCATGAGGACCGCCACAGGAAAGGAAGACCCAGAGACTCTGCTGCAGAGGATAAATTCATTAGAGTTAACTGCACTTCAGATTGCAGCCCAAATAAATGCTTCAAAGACTTCAAGTAACAGACACATCTCAACATCAACTGCTCAGAGGAGACTGCGTGAATCAGGCCTTCATGGTCGATTTGCTGCAAAGAAACCACTACTAAAGGACACCAATAAGAAGAAGAGACTTGCTTGGGCCAAGAAACACGAGCAATGGACATTACACCGGTGGAAATCTGTCCTTTGGTCTGATGAGTCCAAATGTGAGATTTTTGGTTCCAACCGCCGTGTCTTTGTGAGATGCAGAGTAGGTGAACGGATGATCTCCGCATGTGTGGTTCCCACCATGAAGCATGGAGGAGGAGGTGTGATGGTGCTTTGCTGGTGACACTGTCTGTGATTTATTTAGAATTCAAGGCACACTTAACCAGCATGGGTACCACAGCATTCTGCAGCGATACGCCATCCCATCCTTCACGACTGTTGGAAAAGCATTCCTCATGAAGCTGGTTGAGAGAATGCCAAGAGGGTGCAAAGCTGTCATCAAGGCAAAGGGTGGCTACTTTGAAGAATCTCAAATATATTTTGATTTATTTAACACTTTTATGGTTACTACATAATTCCATATGTGTTATTTCATAGTTTTGATGTCTTCACTATTATTCTACAATGTAGAAAATAGTTTTTTTTTTTTTTAAGAAAAACCCTTGAATGAGTAGGTGTGTCCAAACTTTTGACTGGTACTGTACATGAATTACAAATCAGCCATTAACTAGTTAAATTATGTTTCTAGTCTATTGAATAGTTAGTGTGTAACCATTGATGTCCCAGGACCAGGATTCGTAAACACTGTTGAAGTGTATAATTGTAATACATACATGCAGACACAGAATCATTCAAAGACTGGAGTTGGATACTCCTGGTGTTGGATATGACTGAAAAATAATGTCTCACAGACATTCTTACCTGAACCACACCTTTATTTGCCAAGGTAGAGTACATAATCAGTGAATATATTCAATGTACAGGCTACAATGCAGGGATCTCATGCTTGGTAATAACTATGACTTGCATCCTCGGAACAATAAAGTTATGTTATATTCTACTCAATCCATAGGCTTCATTGATGCCATTCAGACTGTTTTGAAGTCGATACAACCGGCTATGATAGCTGAGGTTCATAGCTAGGTTCTGAACTAATATTTATACCAAACGTTTTAGGGTCCATATACAGATCGGCTACATACAGTGAGGGAAAAAAAGTATTTGATCCCCTGCTGATTTTGTACGTTCGCCCACTGACAAAGACATGATCAGTCTATAATTTTAATGGTAGGTTTATTTGAACAGTGAGAGACAGAATAACAACAACAAAATCCAGAAAAACATGACTTAGTACTTGGTGGCAAAACCCTTGTTGGCAATCACAGAGGTCAGACGTAGTTGGCCACCAGGTTTGCACACATCTCAGGAGGGACTTTGTCCCACTCCTCTTTGCAGATCTTCTCCAAGTCATTAAGGTTTTGAGGCTGACGTTTGGCAACTCGAACCTTCAGCTCCCTCCACAGATTTTCTATGGGATTAAGGTCTGGAGACTGGCTAGGCCACTCCAGGACCTTAGTGTGCTTCTTCTTGAGCCACTCCATTGTTGCCTTGGCGGTGTGTTTTGGGTCATTGTCATGCTGGAATACCCATCCACGACCCATTTTCAATGCCCTGGCTGAGGGAAGGAGGTTCTCACCCAAGATTTGACGGTACATGGCCCTGTCCATCTTCCCTTTGATGCAGTGAAGTTGTCCTGTCCCCTTAGCAGAAAAACACCCCCAAAGCATGATGTTTCCACCTCCATGTTTGACGGTGTGGATGGTGTTCTTGGGGTCATAGGCAGCATTCCTCCTCCAAACACTGCGAGTTAAGTTGATGCCAAAGGGCTCGATTTTGGTCTCATCTGACCACAACACTTTCACCCAGTTCTCCTCTGAATCATTCAGATGTTCATTGGCAAACTTCAGACGGGCCTGTATATGTGCTTTCTTGAGCAGGGGGACCTTGCGGGCGCTGCAGGATTTCAGTCCTTCACGGCGTAGTGTGTTACCAATTGTTTTCTTGGTGACTATGGTCCCAGCTGCCTTGAGATCATTGACAAGATCCTCCCGTGTAGTTCTGGGCTCATTCCTCACCGTTCTCTGAAATTTACCTGAAATGCACAAGGTCCTCTACTCTGACAATTAATCCACAGATAAAAGGGTAAACATAGTTAGTTTCTAGTAATCGCTCCTCCTTCAGTCTTCTTCTTCTTCTTTGGACTTTATATGGCGGTTGGCAACCAACTTTAAGGTGCATTACCACCACCAACTGGACTGGAGTGTGGACCCCAGTTCAGCTTTCAATCACCCACATGAGCAAATGCTCCTAAAAAACCAATGAGGAGATGGGCGAGGCGGGACTTGCAGCGCGTCAGTTCTATTTTAGCGCCTGGCTACCCTGACGCTTGTTGACGTGCGCGAGCGGTATGGATGAAATTATTGAATAACATGTATGTGTACATTTATTTTGAAACGCTCGCGCTATCAGCGTGTTAGGGTCTAGTCACTGTTATTTATAAGGCCCTGGGCCACAATTTAAGGACCACCAATAACAGCCTCAGCCTTGACAGTAGAGTTTACCGTTTGATTGATGTACACATCACCCATTCAAACATTATTCCGCATGATTTGGTTGGAACGTCTCGAGCAAGCAATAGGTCATAGATCTTTGTGCCCCTTTCAACTGTTTTGGAATCGGAGAAAAACTGTGAGAAAAACACAGCAAAAGAAACTCATATGAAGTTGTGAAGTTACAAGCCAGCATCCTTTGAATCTTTGTGTGTGGACATCGAATCAAATGGAATCTCCTTCACCAGACACTTACGCATATGCGCAATTAAATAAAATAATAATAATAATAATAATATGCCATTTAGCAGACGCTTTTATCCAAAGCGACTTACAGTCATGTGTGCATACATTTTTACGTATGGGTGGTCCCGGGGATCAAACCCACTACCCTGGCGTTACAAGCGCCGTGCTCTACCAGCTGAGCTACAGAGGAATGTAAGGCCTAGCCTATTCCCAGTGACATTGATTAGGTTACTATCACCATATTCTGAAACAAAAAGAGAGAGAGAGACCTAGTCCTTGATCATGACTCTCAGTTCCACTACATTACACATAACGCCATGATCACACCGACAGTGTCATTGCGCAAAATGGTACATAGCATCATCTGGATATGTGTGCAAACAAAGGTTCAACATTCACCTTCTGCTACCATTTCTGTCAAGCTGTCTACGCGTACAGTTTGATAAATCCAACGTATGCACCAACGGGAACATCACTGCAACTGCTTCTGCAACGCAATGCTGCAAGGCAAATGCAGCGTTCCATTGGAAATGAATGTACTTCTGGTGCACCTGTAGTGTCGAGAAAACGGATGCTGAGATGCTGTGAGAACAAGAAATCCGCTGACACTGTCCTCGATTATAATTATTTATTACATTTGAAGATCTCAGTGCCAATTTACAGACTTCTGCAGACATCTGGAGAATAACCGGCTCCAATCTCTAAATATGTTATTCTCCCCGTCCTTTGTCCCAAACCATAGTATATATATCCTATGTAACCTGATATGGGTGTTTTCCCCCTACAGACCAATCCCAGGACTCCACCTAACAGACTTCCTCGGCTTTAGGGTTCCCCTATAGAACTACTCTCCAGATGCTTCCCTATGCTGAGTCAACATCCTCTAAGACCCTTTGCAACCGTCAGCAAAGTCATAAATTGTTCAGACACTACATACCAAAATGCAATAATGCTGTCGGTGTGCTCGAGGCGTAAGAGTCATTGGAACAAAGGCGTCTTCTGAACATTAACACGCATCGCACGCGTTACGGTTTTGGAAGGACCTTATCTTTCATATCGGCGAGAAATATACTGAACAAAAAATATAAACACAACAATTTCAAAGATTTTTACTGAGTTACAGTTCATAGAAGTAAATCAGTCAATTGAAATAAATTAAATATGCCCTAATCTATGGATTTTCACATGACTGGGCAGGGGCACAGCCATCCGTGGGCCTGGGAGGGCATAGGCCCACCCACTTGAGAGCCAGGTCCACACACTTGGGGAGACAGGCCCAGCCGATCAGAATTAGTGATGTGGAGGTCCTGGGTAGGGCTGTTGCCGTGACCCTATTATCATGAGTCATGACCGCAGTAAATTCCACGTGACACGTGATCTCATTTTCTGCACTCTGGACATGCCTTTGTAGTACCCAACTTGCTAGTATAATATATATATATATATATATTTTTTAAAGGTTAAATTGATACACACCTTTTGTAGGGTTAGTGTTCCCACACTGCCATATTTCCATGTTACAGCGCTCGTTTACGGAAAACAGACAGAAGACCGACTGGACTACCTGTGCTAACTAGCTATCTAACGAACACCTGTGTGTAAAACGGAAGACAGACAACCACAAACGTGTTGTTACTGAAAAATACTCTTGGCTGCAAGACGGTTTTAAAACAGTGTACAGTAAGTATATATTTTGTATTTGTGAAATAATTTTTTATGTGATATGAAGGTAGAGGGCTTTATGTTTTTAGAACTGTACTGCAATTGAGAATCGATTCACGTTTAGATGGAGTTTTTTGGCTGCTTTGGCTTTCCAGAGCCAATTCGCCTTTAAACAGAACACGTAAGGTCCTTGGACTACGGAGAAACGTTAGGCTCCTTTAGTCCATCATTGGGCTAAGACAGACCTATATGTCATAAATACAGTCTTTGGTACAGTCAGTGGCGGTTGGTGCCGTTTAAGATGAGGGAGGATGATTTCTTTTTTTATGAGCATGGCCTTATTTCTATTACAGCGTATTGGATGACTGTCATTCATATTCCATTCACCCAGTTCAATGTAACATCGATAGGTTTAGGCTACTACATGATACTAAAATTGTCCCTGTACCCATCATGAGGTTGCTACAACCTAGCCTATGAATAAAAGTTTACGACGTTGGTGCACAGATTGGGAGAATTTTAAGTAATCAAGGTGACAGACAGTGACACATTCAATACCGCCTTGCATACTCTTGCCTGCATCTAGCTGATCTAGGGTGTAATCATTAGTCCAACAGCTACAAATGAGAGTTTCCATTGTTTAAATTCAGGTATGTTTTATCCCAGTTTCGTTCCGTTTGCTTCCGTTTAATAAACATTTTTCAACAGAATCGGCGGAACGAATACACCCCTGATCACATGCAAACACAGTTCACTTTCATAGTAGCCACATATAAACAGCTCATTGTATTCCTTCTCGCATCTACGAGCTCCTCCTCTCTCCTCCGCTCACCTTTTCCCTTCGGTTGTGGACTTCAGTGCACAACACATCAGCTGTCTGTGATCAGGCGAAAAAAACCTTTCCAAGCCAAACATTCATATCATAACCGCTAACCGTTACACACAGCCTATATCGTTGTAACCATTATTAGCTAACGTCATAGTCAACGTAGCTACTAGAACTAACACGTTAGTAAACCCGCTACAATCATGCAGTACAGTGTACAGTTAGAAAGCAGTTTAGCAGTTACACTGGCGGGCCCCGGTGGCAATACATTAATACAACCAAAAGCTTACCTTGACTTGGAAGAGTTCCAGTGTTGGATAGCCATAGCCAGCTAGCGAACAGCATCCCTCTCTGTTTGAGCTGGGTGTTTGAGTAGGCTAAACTAGCTAGCTGCATTTAGCTAGCTAAGTGAAAGTGAAAGTTTAAAATATAGCTAGCTCTCTCTCTCTCTCTCGCGTCTCCTTAATTTTGGAAGAAATGAATTTGTTCAAAACTGTTCAACTATTGTTTTTCTCCCTCTTTGAGTCAACTACTCACCACATTTTATGCACTGCAGTGCAAGCTAGCTGTAGCTTATGCTTTCAGTACTAGACTCATTTGCTGATCCTTTGATTGGGTAGACAACATGTCAGTTAATGCTGCAAGAGCTCTGATAGGTTGGAGGACGTCCTCCGGAAGTTGTCATAATTACTGTGTAAGTCTATGGAAGGGGGTGAGAACCATGAGCCTCCTAGGTTTTGTATTGAAGTCAATGTACCCAGAGGAAGACAGAAACTAGCTGTCCTCCGGCTACACCATGGTGCTACCCTACACAGTGCTGCTGAGGCTACTGTAGACCTTGATTGCAAAATTATTATCAATTATTTGGTGACGTGAATATATTTAGTATAGTTTTATCTAAAAAGGATAACTTTTTAAATGTTTCACAATTTTTATTTTTATGAAATTCACTGAGGAGGATGGTCCTCCCCTTCCTCCTCTGAGGAGCCTCCACTGGGTTCAGTACAGCCAAAGTCCAAGAGCGACAAAGACTGAGTCACTTGATCTGACTTGATAAGAGAGATAGGTTGAAATAAAACTGTCCTCCTCACAACAACTTTTGAGTAACACACACAGACACACACACATAATATATATATCAATATATATATAAAACTATTAATGAACTATATGTGTCCTCCTAAGAGCGACTTTCTTCTTCTTCTTTGGGATTGGCGGATCGCATCCAACTGTTAGGTGCCTACACCGCCACCTACTGTACTGGTGTGTGAGGCCATTCACGGTTTACCTACATTAAAAAAGGAAAATTGCCCTGCCAACTATTAGCCCTCTATAAAAAGAAACACCACCCTATTCCACTATTTAACCCTACCTTGGTCTGAGAGGACAGAACCCACTGCAACTGTTCTGTAGTAAATCCTCGCAATCCCAAGTACTTCTCTGCCGCAGCTACCACAATCTCTATTTTCCTAACCATTTCTGCAGTACAATTGACATCCATGGCTAAGAATGCTATAAAAAAAAAACACCTTACTGAAGCTCATATTCTTCCCATCACTCTCTCTTGGTCTCTGCTTACTCATAGGAATCCTCTCAGGTTCCCGTCTTCCTCTACCACTCTCTTCACTGCTTCGGCATACGACACTTTCTGTACTACTCTGACCCTGGCAACCTCAATCTGCCTTTCTCTCACCGGACACCTCAGATCTCCAGCCCCATGATCACCCCCACAACTAACACACACAACTTTCTCCACCGATACCACACATTCTTTCGTCTCATGCCCTCCTGCACACTTCTCACATCTAGGAATCTCCCTAACTACACACTGCTGAAACATGCCCATAAACTTGACACCTAAAACACCGTAGTATTTTCGGAAACAAACGTTCTCACAGGATAACTTACCACATGAGGTTGGTGGCACCTTAATTGGGGAGAACGGGCTCCTGGTAATGACTGGAGAGGAATCAGTGGAATGGTATCAAATACATCAAACACATTGGTTTCCAGGTGTTTGATGCCATTCCATTTGCCCCGTTCCGGCAAATTATTATGAGCCGTCCTCCCCTCAGCAGCCTCCACTGTAACTTACACTTCCTAACTTGACCTTGTCGGGTAAAGACTCTACATCAAAACTCAGGAGGACAGACAACGTCTTCTCTGTTTCACCACACTCTCCACCGGATCTGCGGCGCATCAAACGGCGGGCATCCCAGACACTGGTAAACTTCCATTTCAACTGATCCTCCTCAACGCTTAATGCCACCCCGTTATCACGGCGCCCTACTCCGGAGAGCAAAGCAAGTCACATTTCTTGTCCCTAATCGCGTGATCCAGAGCGCCCACTCCCTTTGTACTGAAGAAACACAATAAATCATCACGATTCCACTCCGAGTTACCTTCACCAACTCAACAGTCCCCAACCTCTTCTCCACCCAACCTGACACCACATATAGATCAGCCAAAATGCAAGGATCCATTCTCTCCACAAACCTCACTCGCACCGGACCAGAATCATCCTTTTCATCCTCGGGCCGAGGCCCGAACTCGGCAGTCCTCACCGCATGTACTACATCCATACTCTCATCATGTTCCATCTCTGAGCTACTAGAGCACGTATCCCTCTTTTTGCACTTGACGCCAACCCTCCTCACCATACAGCTCCTTCTCAACGGTCATCACTGCACCTGCCACCACAATTAATTCCTCACTCTCTTCACATTCACTTTCCTTCTCTAGCTCTTCCAAAAGTTCTGTGCGATCCTCCATTCCATATTCCATCTAAACATATTCCGGGCCTCCCGAGTGGCGCAGTGGTCTAGAGATCCTGGTTCGAGTCCAGGCTCTGGCCAGCCGGCCTGCAACCGGGATACCCAATTGGCCCAGCGCCGTCCAGGGTAGGGGAGGGTTTGGCCTGCAGGGATGTTCTTGTCCTGTGGCGGGTCGGGCGCTGACTCGGTCGCCAGGTGTACAGTGTTTCTCCGGCACATTGGTGCGGCTCGGCTCGGTTGGGTTGTGTTTCGGATTAAGCGGTGCGGCTCGGTTGGGTTGTGTTTCGGAGGACGCATGACTCTCGACCTTCGCCTCTCCCGTGTCCGTACGGGAGTTGCAGCGATGGGACAAGACGGTAACTACCAATTGGATACCACGAAATTGGGGAGAAAAAGGGGGTAACAAAAAAAATACATATTCCACTCTGGGCCTCCCGAGTGACGCAGTGGTCTGAGGCACTGCGTTGCGGCATTCGATCCAGTCCCATATAGGGCAGCGCACAATTGGCCCAGCATCGTCTGGGTTAGGGGAGGGTTTGGCCCGGGGGGTATTTACTTGGCTTATCGCACTCTAGCGACTCCTTGTGGTGGACCGGGCGCCTGCAGGCTGACTTCGATCGTTAGTTGAACGGTGTTACCTCCGACACATTGGTGCGGCTGGCTTCCGGGTTAAGCGAGCGGGTGTCAAGAAGCGCGGCTTGGCGGGTCATGTTTCGGAGGACGCATGACTCGACCTTTGCCTCTCCTGAGCCCTTTGGGGAGTTGCAGCGATGAGACAAGATCGTAATCACGAAATTGGGGAGAAAAAGGGGGTAAAACTTAAACAGAAAAAATAATAATATTCCACTTTTCTCCTTTTTTCCTTATCAGCCATCTTCATTCAGGAAGCTTGGCCCCAGTGATGTACTGGGCCGTACGCACTACCCTCTGTAGTGCCTTGTGGTCGGAGGCCGAGCAGTTGCCATATCAGGCGGTGATGCAACCAGTCAGGATGCTCTCGATGGTGCAGCTGTAGAATTTTTTTGAGGATCTGAGGACCCATGCCAAATCTTTTCAGTCTCCTGAGGAGGAATAGGCTTTGTCGCGCCCTCTTCACGACTGTCTTGGTGTGTTTGGACCATGATAGTTTGTTGGTGATGTGGACACCAAGGAACTTGAAGCTCTCAACCTGTTCCACTACAGCCCTGTCGATGAGAATGGAGGCGTGCTCAGTCCTCTTTTTTTTCCTGTAGTCCACAATCATCTCCTTTGTCTTGGTCACGTTGAGGAAGAGGTTGTTATCCTGGCACCACACGGCCAGGTCTCTGACCTCCTCCCTATAGGCTGTCTCATCGTTGTCGGTGATCAGGCCTACCACTGTTGTGTCGTCGGCAAACTTAATGATGGTGTTGGAGTCGTGCCTGGCCATGCAGTCATGGGTGAACAGGGAGTACAGGAGGAGACTGAGCACGCACCCCTGAGGGGCACCCGTGTTGAGGATCAGCGTGGCAGATGTGTTGTTACCTACCCTTACCACCTGGGGGTGGCCGTCAGGAAGTCCAGGATCCAGTTGCAGAGGGAGGTGTTTAGTCTCAGGGTCCTTAGCTTAGTGATGAGCTTTGAGGGCACTATGGTGTTGAACGCTGAGCTGTAGTCAATGAATAGCATTCTCACGTAGGTGTTCCTTTTGTCCAGGTGGGAAAGGGCAGTGTGGAGTGCAATAGAGATTGCATCATCTGTGGATCGGTTGGGGCGGTATGCAAATTGGAGTGGGTCTAGGGTTTCTGGGACAATGGTGTTGATGTGAGCCATGACCTTTCAAAGCACTTCATGGCTACAGACGTCAGTGCTACGGGTCGGTAGTCATTTAGGCAGGTTATCTTAGTGTCCTTGGGCACGGGGACTATGGTGGTCTGCTTGAAACATGTTGGTATTACAGACTCAGTCAGGGACATGTTGAAAATGTCAGTGAAGACACTTGCCAGTTGGTCAGCACATGCTCGGAGTACACGTCCTGGTAATCTGTCTGGCCCTGCGGCCTTGTGAATGTTGACCTGCTTAAAAGTCTTACTCACATTGGCTACGGAGAGCGTGATCACATAGTCATCCAGAACAGCTGGTGCTCTCATGCATGCTTCAGTGTTGCTTGCCTCGAAGCGAGCATAGAAGTGGTTTAGCTCGTCTGGAAGTCTTGTTTCACTGGGCAGCTCGCGGCTGTGCTTCCCTTTGTAGTCTGTAATAGTGTTCAAGCCCTGCCACAACCGACGAGTGTCAGAGCCGGTGTAGTACGATTAAATCTTAGTCCTGTATTGACTCTTTGCCTGTTTGATGGTTCGTCAGAGGGCATAGCAGGATTTCTTATAAGCATCCGGGTTAGAGTCCCGCGGCAGCTCTACCCTTTAGCTCTGTGCGGATATTGCCTGAAATCCATGGCTTCTGTTTGGGGTATGTACATACGGTCACTGTCGGGACGACGTCATCGATGCACTTATTGATGAAGCCAGTGACTGATGTGGTGTACTCCTCAATGCTATCTGAAGAATCCCGGAACATGTTCCAGTCTGTGCTAGCAAAACAGTCCTGTATCTTAGCATCTGCGTAATCTGACCACTTTTTATTAACCGAGTCACTGGTGCTTCCTGCTTTAGTTTTTGCTTATAAGCAGGAATCAGGAGGATAGAGTTATGGTCAGATTTGCCAAATGGAGGGCGAGGGAGAGCTTTGTATGCGTCTCTGTGTGTGGAGTAAAGGTGGTCTACAGTTTTTTTTCCTCTGGTTCCACATTTAACATGCTGGTAGAAATTAGGTAGAACGGATTTAAGTTTCCCTGCATTAAAGTCCCCGGCCACTAGGAGCGCTGCCTCTGGATGAGCGTTTTCCTATTCACTTATGGCCTTATACAGCTCATTCAGTGCAATCTTAATGCCAGCATTGGTTTGTGGTGGTAAATAGACAGCTATGAAAAATATAGATGAAAACTCTCTTGGTAAATAGTGTGGTCTACAGCTTATCATAAGATACTCTACCTCAAGCGAGCAAAACCTCAAGACTTCCTTAGTATTTGATTTTGTGCACTAGCTGTTGTTTACAAATATACACAGACCGCCACCCCTTGTCTTACCGGAGTCAGCCGTTCTATCCTGCCGATGTAGCGTATATCCCTCTAGCTGTATGTTGTCCATGTCGTCGTTCAGCCACGACTCATAAGATATTACAGTTTTTAATGTCCCGTTGGTAGGATAACCGTAATCTTAGGTCATCTAATTTATTCTCAAATGATTGAACATTGGCTAATAGGATTGATGGAAGAGGCAGTTTACTCGCTCGCCGTCGGATCCTTACAAGGCACCCCGACCTACGTCCACGATATCTCAGTCTGTTTCTCATGCGAATGACAGGGATTTGGGCCTTGTCGGGTGTCTGTAGGATATCCTTCGCGTCCGACTTGTTGAAGAAAAAATCTTCGTCCAATACGAGGTGAGTAATCGCTGTCCTGATATCCAGAAGCTCTTTTTGGTTATAAGAGACGATGGCAGAAACATTATGTACAAAATAAATTACAAATAACGCGGAAAAACACACATAATAGTACAATTGGTTAGAGGGCTGTAAAACGGCAGCCATCTTCTCCGGCGCCATTCTAGATTCCAGCAACCTTTGAACTTGAGCAACCTTTCACCTCGAAATTGGCTATGATTTAGGCTACATGCTCAAGCTCACATGCACGCACACACACTGTTTCGCCGTAACCCACATGTGTGTATTTGTTACATTTTACACAAACATGTTCTCTCTCTCTCTCTCTCTCTCTCTCTAGGTCTCTCTCGCTCTCTCTCTCTAGCTCTTTCTCTCTCTCTCTCTCTCTCTCTCTCTCTCTCTCTCATTTTGAGTTATTGTCCACTGCTCTAGATTCCTTTTTTAACCACCAGCACCACCTTGTTTATTTGGCCAAAGTAGAGGTGACTAGTTTATATCAGGTTCCCTCTCTCCCTCCCTCCCTCCCCTCCCTCCCTCCCTCCCTCCCTCCCGCCCTCTCTCCCTCCCTCCCGCCCTCTCTCCCTCCCTCCCTCCCTCCCTCCCTTATTTCACTTTTGTTTACTATCTACTTCACTTGCTTTGGCAATGTTAACATATGTTTCCCATGCCAGTAAAGCCCTTAAATTGAATTGAATTGAGAGAGAGAGAGAGAGGAAAAGGGAGAGAGAGGGAGGGAGAGAGAGAGAGCAAGAGAGAGAGAGAGAGAGAGAGAGAGAGAGAGAGAGAGAGAGAGAGAGAGAGAGAGAGAAAGAGAGAGGGGGGGATGGAGCGGCAGAGAAAGGAGTGGAGGGGTGGAAGGCTGGAGGGATAGGAGGGGTGGAGGAGGAGAGGAAGGGCAGGGAGGGGCAGGAAGGGGGACGAGGGGTGGAAGGATATACAGGGCGCAGAGAGGGGGCCTTCTCCCTCTCTAAATCTCTCTGATCTCGCACAGTGGGTTTATTTCCAAAGACCTGAAAAAACAAGCAGACCCAGACTGGACTGAACCTGCTCTCTGCATGGTGTCCAGGATCTCTGTGTAGTGTTGCTGTTTCCGGTCATTGTTGGAGGATTCCTCTGATCAGTCCTTCAGCTACAGTCTGTGTGCCACTGTTGGCGTCTGTTCAGTTACACAGTCAGTAATGCAACTTCGTAGTGTATTGAATTACGTTGTACATGAATCATTACAGACGTGATATACAGGCTGACACAATGAGGACAGTTAGACTTCTGCTACTTTATTCTGGGTCATAATGATTGATGATCAGCCGTTTTAGGTAGTTCAAGATACTTATTTGCAACAACGCCAGGCCCGAAAATACAACTGTTGAATTCACAAAGAGTGGCAGGGTGGTGGGGAGGCCATTTACAGCGACACCAGCTCACACACTGTGCCGCTTTAAGCATTGCCGTGTACACGCACACATGTAGTGTATCGTGACATTATCCTCTTCTGTCAACCAACGTAAACTGTTCTTTCATGCACCATATTCGCAACACAACCTCCAAAGAATCTTGTAGCTAGGGACTTCAGTCTCCCGAGTGGCGCAGTGGTCTAAGGCACTGCATCGCAGTGCTAGCTGTGCCACTGGAGATCCTGGTTCAAATCCAGGCTCTGGCCGTGACCGGGAGACCAATGGGGCGGCGCACAATTCGTCCAGGGTATGGGAGGGAATGGCCGGCAGGGATGTAGCTCAGTTGGTAGAGCATGGCGTTTGCAACGCCAGGGTTGTGGGTTCAATTCCCAAAGGGGGCCAGTATGAAAAAAAATAGTAATAATAAATTTTAAAAAATGATGTATGCACTCACTAACTGTAAGTTGCTCTGGATAAGAGCGTCTGCTAAATGACTAAAATGTAAATGTAAAATTCTGTTTCTGTCGTTTTACTGCTTTAGAACCTACGGTTCTGACCCGCCCTGGCTCTGGGACTCTGTTATGTTGAGCCAGGGTGTGTAGTTTCTATGTGTTTGTGTTCTATGTTGTTTATCTAGTTAGGTGTTTTCTATGTTGGCCGGTGTGGTTCTCAATCAGAGGCAAACGTGAATCAGCTGTTGATTGTTGTCTCTGATTGGGGACCATACTCAGGCAGCCTGTTTTCCACAGTGATTTGTGGGATCTTGTTTCCGTGTTTGGTTTTGTATTGTAACCAAGGACTTCACGTTTCGTATCGTTTGTTGTTTTGTTTCGTGTGGTGTTTCTCAACAAAATAAAGTATGTTCACTTATCACGCTGCGCATTGGTCCACTTCCTCCGACGATCGTGACGGGTTCTGACCCTGGGTTTGAGTTACGTAAGAATCCCTACTGTGGCATATTCAAAATAAAAGGAAACACTTGAGTAAATGAGCGATACAAAGTATATTGAAAGCAGGTGCTTCCACACAGGTGTGGTTCCTGAGTTAATTAAGCAATGGACATCCCATCATGCTTAGGGTCATGTATAAAAAATGCCCAGTTGCCCATTATTTTGGCTACCATGGCTAGAAGAAGAGATCTCAGTGACTTTGAAAGAGGGGTCTCAAAGGAGCGCATGGAGGGGTTTAAAGTGTGTGTGTGTGTGTGTCTCAGTCACCAGATCTCAACCCAATTTGGGCACTTATGGGAGATTCTGGAGCGGCGCCTGGTGTCGCATCCTTCCAATGGAGTTCCAGACACATGTACATTTTAGTCATTTAGCAGACTCTCTAATCCAGAGCAATTTACAGGAGAAATATAGGGTTAAGTGCCTTGCTCAAGGGCATATCAACAGATTTTTCACCTAGTCGGCCTTGGAGATGCAAACCAGCGACCTTTCAGTTACTGGCCCCACGCTCTTAACCGCTAGGCTACCAACCGCTAGGCTACCAACCGCTAGGCTCTCAACCGCTAGGCTACCAACCACTAGGCTCTCAACCGCTAGGCTACCAACCGCTAGGCTACCAACCGCTAGGCTACCAACCGCTCTCAACCGCTAGGCTACCAACCGCTAGGCTACCAACCGCTAGGCTACCAACCGCTAGGCTCTCAACCTCTAGGCTACCAACCGCTAGGCTACCAAACGCTAGGCTACCAACCGCTCTCAACCGCTAGGCTACCAACCGCTAGGCTACCAACCG
>NC_059230.1:6329258-6364258 GCF_020615455.1 Coregonus clupeaformis
GTAAAATGTAAATCAGGGACACTCAAATTAGTATGATATGTTACGTTTGGTGTGGTTACATAAGACAGATGGTTACTTAAGGCAAAATGAAATGAAGGTGGTTGGTCGGGGTGGATGGGTGAGTGTATAACCCAAAGGTTGCGAGTTTGAATCTCATCACAGACAACTTTAGCCTTTTAGTTAATTAGCAACTTTTCAACTACTTACTACTTTTTAGCTACATTCCAACTACTTAGCATGTTAGCTAACCCTTCCCCTAACCCTAACTTTAACCCTTTTAGCTATCCCTAACCTTAACCCTTTTAGCTAAATCCTCCCCCTAACCCTAACCTTAACCATTTAACCTGACTCCTAAACTTAACCCTAACCTTATCCCTAACCCCTAGCCTAGCTAACGTTAGCTAACTAGCTAACGTTAGCCACCTAGCTAGAATTCCTAACATATCATACGTTTTGTAAATTCCTAACATATTGTACCTTTTGCAAATTTGTAATATATAATACGAATTGTAATTTGTAACATATCATACGAAATGGGTGATGGACGTCCACAAAATAATACATACCATACAAAATGTAACATATCATACTAAAGGGAGTATATCGGATTTACGTACAGAATAATACAAAATGCTCTGAGACCAGGTTGGACAGTAGCACATCTACTGATGTCACTTTGTAAAAATGGTTCTCCCTTTTCTTCACCTCCACATTCTCTCTCTCTCTCTCTCTCTCTCTCTCTCTCTCCCTCTCCCTCTCCCTCTCCCTCTCCCTCTCCCTCTCTCTCTCTCTCTCTCTCTCTCTCTCTCTCTCTCTCTCAATTCAATTTCAATTTAAGGGCTTTATTGGCATGGGAAACGTGTGTTAACATTGCCAAAGCAAGTGAAGTAGATAGTAAACAAAAGTGAAATAAACAATAAATATTAACAGTAAACATTACACTCAGAAGTTTCAAAAGAATAAAGACATTTTAAATGTCATATTATGTATATATACAGTGTTGTAACAATGTGCAAATAGTTAAAGTACAAATGGGAAAATAAATAAACATAAATATGGGTTGTATTTACAATGGTGTTTGTTCTTCACTGGTTGCCCTTTTCTTGTGGCAACAGGTCACAAATCTTGCAGCTGTGATGGCACACTGTGGTTTTTCACCCAGTAGATAAGGGAGTTTATCAAAAATGGGTTTGTTTTCTAATTCTTTGTGGATTGCTGTAATCTGAGGGAAATATGTGTCTCTAATATGGTCATACATTTGGCAGGAGGTTAGGAAGTGCAGCTCAGTTTCCACCTCATTTTGTGGGCAGTGTGCACATAGCATGTCTTCTCTTGAGAGCCAGGTCTGCCTACGGTGGTCTTTCTCAATAGCAAGGCTATGCTCACTGAGTCTGTACATAGTCAAAGCTTTCCTTAAGTTTGGGTCAGTCACAGTGGTCAGGTATTCTGCCACTGTGTACTCTCTGTTTAGGGCCAAATAGCATTCTAGTTTGCTCTGTTTTTGTTTGTTCTTTCCAATGTGTCAAGTAATTCTCTTTTTGTTTTCTCATGATTTGGTTGGGTCTAGTTGTGTTGTTGTTGTTGTTGTCCTGGGGCTGTGTGGGGTCTGTTTGTGTTTGTGAACAGAGCCCCAGGACAAGCTTACTTAGGGGACTCTTCTCCAAGTTCATCTCTCTGTAGGTGATGGCTTTGTTATGGAAGGTTTGGGAATCGCTTCCTTTTAAGTGGTTATAGAATTTAACGGCTCTTTTCTGGATTTTGATAATTAGCGGGTATTGGCCTAATTCTGTTCTGCATGCATTATTTGGTGTTTTACGTTGTACACGGAGGATGTTTTTGCAGAATTCTGCATGCAGAGTCTCAATTTGGTGTTTGTCCCATTTTGTGAATTCTTGGTTGGTGAGCGGACCCCAGACCTCAGAACCATAAAGGGCAATGGGTTCTATAACTGATTCAAGTATTTTTAGCCAGATCCTAATTGGTATGTCAAATTTTATGTTCCTTTTGATGGCATAGAAGGCCCTTCTTGCCTTGTCTCTCAGATCGTTCACAGCTTTGTGGAAGTTACCTGTGGCGCTGATGTTCAGGCCGAGGTATGTCTAATTTTTTGTGTGCTCTAGGGCAACGGTGTCTAGATGGAATTTGTATTTGTGGTCCTGGCAACTGGACCTTTTTTGGAACACCATTATTTTTGTCTTACTGAGATTTACTGTCAGGGCCCAGGTCTGACAGAATCTGTGCAGAAGATCTAGGTGCTGCTGTAGGCCCTCCTTGGTTGGTGACAGAAGCACCAGATCGTCAGCAAACAGAAGACATTTGACTTCAGATTCTAGTCGGGTGAGGCCGGGTGCTGCAGACTGTTCTAGTGCCCTCGCCAATTCTCTCTCTCTCTCTCTCTCTGTCTCTGTCTCTCTCTCTCTCTCTCTCTCTCTCTCTCTCTCTCTCTCTCTCTCTCTCTCGCCCTCTCTCTCCCTCTCTCTCTCTCTCTCTCTCATGATAGCGTCATTACATATGCCTGACCGGCTGGTGACAGGTTTAACCTAAAAGATAGATAGCGCCCCCTGTTGGTTACTTATGGTGTCTGAAGATGGTCAAATAAGACATGGCCCATATAACATTAATGTTAACCTATCATACATTTAAAAAATCCATACATTCAATGAAATGCTTATAGTGTAACCTTTTCATATAAAAGTTTCATCTCTGAGAAAGAAGTCAACTCAACTGTGAGCTAAATTACCTGATTACCTGAAGAGAGCCATCTTCAAGAGGGGCGTGTCTTGGCTGTGACTATGTCACCAACCAGGAAGCTACAGTGGAAAAAAATCTAAACAGGGTCGTCACTAGTTACCACAGCCACAAAGTCATAATTATTGCAAAATCCCGCCTATTTCTACAATTTATCTTGTTAAAATCTGATTTTAAACGTAACCTTAATCACACTGCTAACCTTATGCCTAATTCTAACCTTAAATTAAGACCAAAAAGCACATTTTTGTTTTCATACATTTTTACGATACAGCCATTTTGACTTTGTGTGTGTGGTAATTAGTGTCAACCACCAGTGCAGTCTATTCATCTCTACTCTATCCACACTGCGATGTCTCGGAAGAAAGAGAAAGAAGAATATTACCGGTTTTTCTCGGTGACAGAACCACGTACACATGAGAAGGGACACACGGAATATAAAGTCACCGCAAGGGTCGGTTGGTCAATTCGTCTTATCGGTATCTTAGTAGCCACTAGCTAGATGGTTAGCGTTAGCCATTTCAATGCGTTGTTTTGACTGTCAGCAATAGTCTTGTTTATAGCTAGCTAG
The DNA here is from genome assembly GCF_020615455.1 of Coregonus clupeaformis. Taxonomy (NCBI): domain Eukaryota; kingdom Metazoa; phylum Chordata; class Actinopteri; order Salmoniformes; family Salmonidae; genus Coregonus; species Coregonus clupeaformis. Next base: position 6,332,578 of record NC_059230.1, read on the forward strand.
TAGAGACTTTGTCAGGGTGTCAGGATAGATTTATACAATGCATATATATGTACCTTAGCTCAATAGACGTTGACAGTGATGGTGGTCCACTGTCATTTCAAGCACATCTATTAGCTAGCTAATGAATTCCAAAGGGGCATTGTTGGGAACTCGTGATTCGTTGCATGACTTGAGCCTCGAAACGCCCGTGACCAATACTAGACCCCTTTTTGGTAGCATCTCTTCATTCAAAGACTCAATCATGGACACTCTCTTACTGACAGTTGTGGCTGTTTCACATGATGTATTGTTGTCTCTACCTTTTTTTGTGCTGTTGCCTGTGCCCAATAATGTTTGTACCATGTTTTGTGCTGCTACCATGTTGTGTTGCTGCCATGCTCTGTTGTTGTCTTGGGTCTCTCTTTTATGTAGTGTTGTGGTGTCTCTCTTGTTGTGATGTGTGTTTTGTCCTATATATATATATTTTTTTTTTATCCCAGCCCCCGTCCCCACAGGAGGCCTTTTGCCTCTTGGTAGGCCATCATTGTAAATAAGAATTTGTTCTTAACTGACTTGCCTAGTTAAATAAAAAAAACATGGAGTTCATACTATATATTTATTCTATGTAAATACATTGCACATATCGGTATGTTTACTTTAGATGAATCACCCTTTGTCCTTTCCTGCTCTCTGTCTCTCTCGCTCTCTCTCTCTCTCTAGTTTGTCTCCAAGCGTCATCCAGAGGACGTCAAGGAGGTGTTAGTATGGAGGAGGTACAGTGAACTGAAGAAGCTACATGGAGAGTTGTCCTACACACACAGAAACCTGTTCAGGAGACAGGAGGAGTTCCCTCCGTTCCCTGGCGCTCAGCTCTTTGGTACGACCCAGTTAAAGTGATGCTCCAAAACTTTTGCAGAATTTCAGCTAGTAGTAGTGCTCAAGAGCCAAAACGGGTCCCCGTTTTTTAATGTGTACTACGTCCTCCATTTCGTTAAATCCTGATTTTTTATTTTTTTATTGTGCAATTCGTGTGATATGTCACGAATCCAATTCGTACAGTATGTTACGAATTTGTTGTGCTTAAGATCCCGGACTGCATCTTTAATCAATTAATCAGTCAATCAATTAATAAATCAGTCAGTCTATTTTATTTTTTATTTTTATAATAACATTTTTGTTTGCAAGTCGGATCACATTTGGCTGAATTTCTTTCTCAGGTAGGTTTGATGAAGGGGTGATCGAGGAGAGGAGGAGTGCAGCTGAGGCCATGCTACTGTTCACCACCAACATCCCTGCTCTCTACAACAGCCCTCAGCTAAAGGACTTCTTCCGGGTGAGAAACATAAAATACGCAGGCACGCACACGCCAGGGTTTCTTTCCGTTAGCTGGCAATTTTGCCGGTGTTTGGCCCCCCCCAAAAAAATATAATGCGAAATAATGTTTTTTTTTTTTTTTTCATTGATGGAAGTACCAGGCGTTGGAAATACATTTGACCGTCATGCTTATCGGTCTATAGGTTCATTTGTATAATTTAGTGGAATTAACGAGTCCTATATAGACATAACCTGAAAGGCCGCTCATCAAGAAAGAAGCCACTGCTCCAAAACCGCCATAAAAAAGCCAGACTACGGTTTGCAACTGCACATAGGGACAAATATCGTACTTTTTGGAGAAATGTCCTCTGGTCTGATGAAACAAAAATAGAACTGTTTGGCCATAATGACCATCATTATGTTTGGAGGAAAAAGGGGGTGGCTTGCAAGCCGAAGAACACCATCCCAACCGTGAAGCACGGGGGTGGCAGCATCATGCTGTGGGGGGGCTTTGTTGCAGGAGGGACTGGTGCACTTCACAAAATAGATGGCATCATGAGGAAGGGAAATTATGTGGATATATTGAAGCAACATCTCAAGACATCAGTCAGGAAGTTTAAAGCTTGGTCGCAAATGGGTCTTCCAAATGGGCAATGACCCCAAGCATACTTCCAAAGTTGTGGCAAAATGGCTTAAGGACAACAAGGTCAAGGTATTAGAGTTGCCATCACAAAGCCCTGACCTCAATCCTACAGGAAATGTGTGGGCAGAACTGAAAAAGCATGTGCAAGCAAGGAGGCCTACAAACCTGACTCAGTTACACCAGCTCTGTCAGGAGGAATGGGCCAAAATTCACCCAACTTATTGTGGGAAGCTTGTGGAAGGCTACCCAAAACGTTTGACCCAAGTTAAACAATTTAAAGGCAATGCTACCAAATACTAATGACCCACTGGGAATGTGATGAAAGAAATAAAAGCTGAAATACAGTGGGGGGAAAAACCTATGATGAAAATTACAGGCCTCTCTCATCTTTTTAAGTGGGAGAACTTGCACAATTGGTGGCTGACTAAATACTTTTTTTCCCCACTGTAAATAATTCTCTCTACTATTATTCTGACATTTTCACATTCTTAAAATAAAGTGGTGATCCTAACTGACTTAAGGCAGGGAATTTTTACTAGGATTAAATGTCAGGAATTGTGAAAAAAATGTATTTGGCTAAGGTGTATGTAAACTTCCAACTTCAACTGTATATAATTTTGGCAAATGTATTTTCATTTACTTCCCTATTGGACCCCACCGCTAGGGGTGTTTGTTCAACCGTAACCGCCTGACTATAAGTGAAAATCTGAGGCCAGTACCCAACCCTGACTCGCAAATATAGAAAATGCACTATATTCTACTGTCAGAACAATATTTTTTGACAGGGGGTGCAGGATTTTTTTGTTGTTGCCTGATTTTTAGATATGTTTCTGCTTATAATTTCTGACATTTTGGTAGGCTATTTGTTAGTTAATTTGTCTATAATTAGATATAATGACAGAAAATAAGCTGCATGTATGTTGCCCTAGAAACCGTTGCTCAACAGAATAATGCGATAGATCTTTAAAGTGTTCTGTCATTCACGGAGTAAAGATGTTTTAGGGACCAGGGGAGAAAATACAGTAACAAAACAAAAAACGGAAAAGATTTTCTGTGCAAAATGTCCAAAAATACTTAAAATGCATTACCATAATCTTAAATGGGATTTTTGTTATTCTGAGCACTGTGGGTGGACGCCATAATGGGTTACCCACCCAATGCATATGGGTCCTGTACGTTCCTCAAATGGCTGGTAAATTAAAATCTTCCGGGGTCACGTTGTCTGGTGCCACATTTTCCTAACGGAAACCTTGATACACACACACACACACACACACACACACACACACACACACACACACTATCTCGCTGTCATACTGTGTTCAACCATGTTGGATCTTGCCTAGCCATCTTGTTGGATCTTGCCCAGCCATCTTGTTGGATCTTGCCCAGCCATCTTGTTGGATCTTGCCTAGCCATCTTGTTGGATCTTGCCTAGCCATCTTGTTGGATCTTGTCTAGCCATCTTGTTGGATCTTGCCCAGCCATCTTGTTGGATCTTGCCCAGCCATCTTGTTGAATCTTGCCCAGCCATCTTGTTGGATCTTGCATAGCCATCTTGTTGGATCTTGCCTAGCCATCTTGTTGGATCTTGCCTAGCCATCTTGTTGGATCTTGCCCAGCCATCTTGTTGGATCTTGCCCAGCCATCTTGTTGAATCTTGCCCAGCCATCTTGTTGGATCTTGCATAGCCATCTTGTTGGATCTTGCCCAGCCATCTTGTTGGATCTTGCCTAGCCATCTTGTTGGATCTTGCCCAGCCATCTTGTTGGATCTTGCCCAGCCATCTTGTTGGATCTTGCCCAGCCATCTTGTTGGATCTTGCCTAGCCATCTTGTTGGATCTTGCCTAGCCATCTTGTTGGATCTTGCCCAGCCATCTTGTTGGATCTTGCCCAGCCATCTTGTTGGATCTTGCCCAGCCATCTTGTTGGATCTTGCCCAGCCATCTTGTTGGATCTTGCCCAGCCATCTTGTTGGATCTTGCCCAGCCATCTTGTTGGATCTTGCCCAGCCATCTTGTTGGATCTTGCCTAGCCATCTTGTTGGATCTTGCCTAGCCATCTTGTTTCCAGAGGACCACAATGGAAATAAGTCCCATACTTTATTGTGTGTTATCCTCCATGATTTTACTCATGGCTTTTTCAAGTTTTGTATGTGCTTGTTTTTTTTTTTTTAAACAGTCGAATTAATAAACTAAACTCTCCTCCCCTCTCTCTACCCGTCTCTCCCCTCCCCTCTCTCTACCCGTCTCCTCTCCCCCTCCCCTCTCTCTACCCATCTCCCTCCCCTCTCCCCTAGTGTGGAGAGGTGATCAGGCCGTTGGACCCATCTCCTCTCTCCGCCTCCACCCCCCTCCCTCCCCCCTCTCATCCCCCTGCCCCACCGTCGAGGCTCAGACTGTGAACCAGAGGAGGAAGGGACCGAGGGCCCTATCCAAACCCAGAACCTGGGCCTTTCACTGGGCACGGATCTAGTCGAGCCTGAGGTGGCAACTGAGGCCTATAGTGAGATGGGTGCTAGTCCTACTCCGGCGGCAGTAACACCTACAGAAGAGGAGGAGGAGGAGGAAGAGTTGACGGACCTTCCTGATCTACCCGGCGTCCTAAAGCTAGACGACAGAGGTAGAGAGACTCACTAGTGCTGAGCATTTTCTTTCTGTTTTCTTCTGAAATCAATGTGCACACTGTGCGCTTTCTCTAGAGATAAATCAGATCAAGCCCAAACTGTGCGATGTAGTACGGAGTTGTAGTTTCCAACAGGCCAATATTCGACACAGTTTAGCGTAGAAAACTAACGACAATGACCATATTCAATCAATCAATCAAATGTATTTATAAAGCCCTTTTTACATCAGCAGATGTCACAAAGTGCTTACACAGAAACCCAGCCTAAAACCCCAAACGGCAAGCAATGCAGATGTAGAAGCACGGTGGCTAGGGAAAAACTCCCTAGAATAGCAGAAACCTAGAGAGGAACCAGGCTCTGAGGGGTGGCCAGTCCTCTTCTGGCTGTGCCGGCTGGAGATTATAAGAGTACATGGCCATTGAGGCCAGATCGTTCTTCAAGATGTTCAAACATCCATAGATGACCAGCAGGGTCAAATAATAATCACAGTGGTTGTAGAGGGTGCCACAGGTCAGCACCTCCAGGAGTAAATGTCAGTTGGCTATGCCTGCTATTTAAAAGAGACAGAAGAATGAACGATCGAGTGGGATAGAGAGCAGCTGCTTCGAGTTATCTCTACCTGAAAATACATGATCAAAGTGATTGATCGTTGGTATTCAGCAGTCATAAAAGTATACCCTTATTTACTTTGAAGAACTACTAAAATAGTGATTTAGTCAGACAGCAGCTCTATAGCTCTTCCATCTAACCTTGACATTGATCAGTAACCAGGTTTCCATCTAACCTTGACATTGATCAGTAACCAGGTTTCCATCTAACCTTGACATTTATCAGTAACCAGGTTTCCAGCTAACCTTGACATTGATCAGTAACCAGGTTTCCATCTAACCTTGACATTTATCAGTAACCAGGTTTCCATCTAACCTTGACATTGATCAGTAACCAGGTTCCCATCTAACCTTTACATTTATCAGTAACCAGGTTCCCATCTAACCTTTACATTGATCAGTAACCAGGTTCCCATCTATCCTTTTTATGAGAATAAAGTACATGTTGGATAAAAAAAAATTCACGACAGGCCTGATGGAAACTCCACATTTGTGGGTAAACTTTCCAAATGTCGACACAACAAATTACACGCTAGACAAGGTGGGGTCTTTTCGTGTCGGTAAAATGTAATTGTGCGAGAAATGGCGCAAATATTGATTATAATAACCATCATATCGACGTAAACCTGGAGAGCAGGGCTCATATTAACTACACTTCTTACGCGAAGACTTAAGAAGCTTCTAAAGAAAAGTAAAAAAAGAAGTGCAATTCCTCACCAATATCTTAAGATTCCATGATTTTCTTACAAACTTCTCTTATGAACTTTTTAACTATCTACAGTGCCTTGCAAAAGTATTCATCCCCCATGGTGTTTTTCCTATTTTGTTGCATTACAACCTGTAATTTAAATGGATTTTTATTTGGATTTCATGTAATGGATATACACAAAATAGTCCAAATTGGTGAAGTGAAATGAAAAAAATAACTTGTTTTCAAAAAATTCTAAAACAATTAATAATGGAAAAGTGGTGCGTCCATATGTATTCACCCCCTTTGCTATGAAACCCCTAAATAAGATCTGGTGCAACCCAATTACCTTCAGAAGTCACATAATTAGTTAGATTGCACACAGGTGGACTTTAAGTGTCACATGATCTCAGTATATGTACACCTGTTCTGAAAGGACCCAGAGACTGCAACACCTCTAAGCAAGGGGCACCACCAAGCAAGCGGCACCATGAACAACAAGGAGCTCTCCAAACAGGTCAGGGACAAAGTTGTGGAGAAGTACAGATCAGGGTTGGGTTATAAAAAAATATCAGAAACTTTGAACATCCCACGGAGCACCATTAAATCCATTTATTAAAAAATGGAAAGAATATGGCACCATAACAAACATGCCAAGAGAGGGCCGCACACCAAAACCCACGGACCAGGCAAGGAGGGCATTAATCAGAGAGGCAACAAAGAGACCAAAGATAACCCTGAAGGAGCTGCAAAGCTCCACAGCGGAGATTGGAGTATCTGTCCATAGGACCACTTTAAGCCGTACACTCCACAGAGCTGGGCTTTACGGAAGAGTGGCCAGAAAAAAGCCATTGCTTAAAGAAAAAAATATGTTTGGTGTTCGCCAAAAGGCATGTGGGAGACTCCCCAAACATATGAAAGAATGTACTCTGGTCAGATGAGACTAAAATTGAGCTTTTTTGCCATCAAGGAAATGCTATGTCTGGCGCAAACCCAACACCTCATCACCCAGAGAACACCATCCCCACAGTGAAGCATGGTGGTGGCAGCATCATGCTGTGGGGATGTTTTTCATCGACAGGGACTGGGAAACTGGTCAGAATTGAAGGAATGATGGATGGCGCTAAATACAGGGAAATTCTTGAGGGAAACCTGTTTCAGTCTTCCAGAGATTTGAGACTGGGACGGAGGTTCACCTTCCAGCAGGACAATGACCCTAAGCATACTGCTAAAGCAACACTCGAGCTGTTTAAGGGGAAACATTTAAATGTCTTGGAATGGCCTAGTCAAAGCCCAGACCTCAATCCAATTGAGAATCTGTGGTATGACTTAAAGATTGCTGTACACCAGCGGAACCCATCCAACTTGAAGGAGCTGGAGCAGTTTTGCATTGAAGAATGGGCCAAAATCCCAGTGGCTAGATGTGCCAAGCTTATAGAGACATACCCCAATAGACTTGCAGCTGTAATTGCTGCAAAAGGTGGCTCTACAAAGTATTGACTTTGGGGGGGTGAATAGTTATGCACGCTCAAGATTTCTGTTTTTTGTCTTATTTCTTGTTTGTTTCACCCAAAAAATATTTTGCATCTTCAAAGTGGTAGGCATGTTGTGTAAATCAAATGTTACAAACCCCCCCAAAAAATCAATTTTAATTCCAGGTTGTAAGGCAACAAAATAGGAAAAATGCCAAGGGGGGTGAATACTTTCGCGAGCCACTGTCCTTAAGATGATTGCTGCTAGGCAACTGCTCTAGCTAGCTACTGTATCAATCATGTTAGCATATTCATTACTGAGATTACTTTTCTAAAACATGTTCTTGGGTTTAAAATAACCAAAACTGAAAGTTTCAGATGTTTGTGAGTGAAAATTGAACATTGTTAAATTGCTTTCATGAGCTTTATTCTCTCAACACAAGGTTTTAGCTATCTTGGAATTAAGAACATTTCCCCAGATGAAATCCAATAACTTTATTTTCAAGAATCTAATTTCTTCTTAACTTTTTTTTGCTTAAGGAGACGTAAGAACATTTCCAACAACTTTTTGTGGAATAGCGGTTTCGCTTAACGTTCTTCATAAGTCTATAGTTAAGGGGAAAAAAATCCCAGTTAAGACGTTTCTTCTGAAGAAGGTTTTTGTGAATCCGGGCCCAGTGTATTAGCCTACAGATTAAATAAGTTATTATGAACTTCACAGGGCGGTGAATGTGCATGGTGATCTAAATCAAATTTAATTTGTCACGTAGTCTACACCTGTCGTTTATGAAGTAACAGTGAAATGCTTACTTACGGGCCCTTCCCAGGGAGGGAGGGAGGGAGGGAGGGAGGGAGGGAGGGGGAGAGAGAGAGTGAGAGAGAAGTAAAACACGTTATAATAAATATACACTGGGTACTAGTACTGAGTCGATGTGCAGGGATACGAGGTAATTGAGGTAGATATGAACATATAACAAGGAATAATGTGACTAGGCAACAGGATAGATAGTAAACAGTAGCCGCAGCGTATGTGATGAGTCAAAAGAGAGTTAGTGCAGAAAGGGTCAATGCAGATAGTCCGGGTAGCTATTGGTTAACCTCCACGGCAGCGTTTCCCAAACTCAGTCCCCAGGACCCCGAAACACTACGCAGCTGATTCAAAGCTTGATGATTAGTTGATTATTTGAGTCAGCTGTGTAGTGCTGAGGGCAAAAACCAAAACGTGCCCCCCTTGGGGTCCGAGGACCGAGTTTGGGAAACCCTGCTCTATGGGATCGGTGGCCCCGTATACGGGACGGTTGAGCTAACGTGCGCAGAATGACTGATGACTGAAAGATTCTATGAGAAACAGACATACACTCTGACTGACCTAACATGATGAATCCCATGTTGGTGTTTCACAGTCAGGCCAACCTAAGCTTTACTGTGTTGTAGGCTATTAGTAGATCTACTATTGAAACAGATGAATGAGGCTGTCAACTGAGTCAGAAATTCACAGGTTTCAGATAGTTTTTTTAAAATGAGGTTTTCACTCTCGAAGTCACACAAAAAATAAAAATAAATAAAGATGTTATGCTATGTTCTAAGTCCATAACAATGCTTAAACCACATCAGGAGACAATTTTTCTGGGAAAAATCTAATAATTTGTTTTGTGTAGTTGCCCTTTAATTCAAGTGCACAGGCACCTAGCACTGTTGTTGGGTTAGCAGTGTTTCTGTAATACATGAGATGGCGTTAGCAAAACAAATGGCCACTGGACTGATGCAAATAATCATATCACTCTGCCAGGTAGGCATAGGCTACTTTGTAGCTAGTTCACCTCTACGGGATCGGTGTCCTGTATACAGGACGGTTGAGCTAACATGCGCTAATGGGATTAGCATGACTGTTGTAAGTAACAGCAAACGATCCAGGACATAGACATGTCTTATATGGGCAGAAAGCTTAAATGCACTGTCCAATTGACAGTAGCTATTACAGTGAAAAAATACCATGCTATTGTTTGAGGAGAGTGCCCAACAACAAAACGTATCATGGCAACTGGTTTAATACATTCACCTCTGAAGGTAAATAATGTACTTACATTCAGTGATCTTGCTCTGATTTGTCATCCTAAGGGTCCCAGAGATAAAATGTAGCATAGTTTTGTTTGATAAAATCAATTTTTATATTCAAATGTAGGAACTGGGTTCTACAGTTTGAACCCCTGTTGTCTCTGGCTCCACACCCACCCCGTCCGGCCATCTAGATGTGTGAAAGTTAGTGTATAAGCTAATGATCCATCATGTATGACAATCCTGGGAGTGTGTAAACTTACATTTTGTATTACCATATCATTTTTGTATGTTCTCTAGAGTTATGTACTTGAAAATGTATCAATTGACCAATTTGGCACATTTGGGCAGACTTGATTCAAAATAGTCCAATATTGCAACGCTTCACTGAATCAATCTGAAACTTTGCACACACACTGCTGCCATTTAGTGGCCAAAATCTAAATTGCGCCTAAACTGCAATATTATAATGCGGCCTTTCTCTTGCATTTCAAAGATGATGGAACAAAACAAAAATTTGGGGGGAACGCATGTTTTTTGGTTTAATATCTTTTACCAGATCCAGACTTGGTGTATCTGTACCGCTTGCTGTGCGGTAGCAGAGAGAACAGTCTATGACTTGGGTGGCTGGAGTCTTTGACAATTTTTAGGGCCTTCCTCTGACACCGCCTGGTATAGAGGTCCTGGATGGCAGGAAGCTTGGCCCCAGTGATGTACTGGGCCGTACGCACTACCCTCTGTAGCGCCTTGCGGTCCGATGCCAAGCAGTTGCCATACCAGGCGGTGATGCAACCAGTCAGGATGCTCTCAATGGTGCAGCTGTAGAACTTCTTGAGGATCTGAGGGCCAAATCTTTTCAGCCTCCTGAGGGGGAAGAGGTGGTGTCTTGCCCTCTTCACGGTGTGTTGGTGTGTTTAGACCATGATAGATCCTTAGTGATGTGGTCTCTGACCTCCTCCCTATAGGCTGTTTCATCGTCGTCGTGTCCTCAGTAAACTTAATGATGGTGTTGGAGTCGTGCGCGGCAACGCAGTCGTGCGTCAACAAGGAGTACAGAATGGGACTAAGCACACACCCCTGAGGGGCCCCTGTGTTGAGGATCAGCGTGGCAGATGTCCCCGATTTGACTTGGTGGGAGATCTGTCGATGTGCCCATGGGCGGGGCGCTTGACCCTGGTTGCTCCTGTTGGTCACTCTGGATGGGAGTGTCTGCTAGATGACTGAATGTGATGTAAATGTTGAGGGGCTTCACTGCAGGTAGATTGTCTGTTTTAATATTCAATAAAAAAGTGTGTCTGTGTGTTGCCAGTGTAAAATGTGATGGAAACTCATTTAACTTGTTTTTTTTTTATGTGCACTACGTCATCACTCACAGATTTTTATCCACAACAATATCCATATCAATATGATGGAAATGCATATTTTTTTATGTAGATTTTAGAATATTCTAATAAATCTGTCGCCAATTAGATGGAAACCTAATTGCTATAGAGGTTGACTTTGGATTGAACACTTGTGAATGTTCTTGATTCTAAGTCTCCAGCTCAATAGTCAAAAGTAGCATCCTCGTCTGCTTCAACTGGAAACACAGGAGGGGTTGAAAGCCTTAATGTATAGCTTAGTGAAAAAATAATCTATACAGTAACATTTTACTAATAAATTTAGCAGACACTCTTATCCAAACTTAGTTAGTGCATTCATCTTAAGATAGCTAGTTGAGACAACCACATATCAGTCATATCGCAATATTATTTTATATGACCTACAGTGAGGGAAAAAGTATTTGATCCCCTGCTGATTTTGTACGTTTGCCCACTGACAAAGAAATGATCCGTCTATAATTTTAATGGTAGGTTTATTTGAACAGTGAGAGACAGAATAACAACAAAAAAATCCAGAAAAAAGCATGTCAAAAATGTTTTATAAATTGATTTGCATTTTAATGAGGGAAATAAGTATTTGACCCCGTCTCAATCAGAAAGATTTCTGGCTCCCAGGTGTCTTTTATACAGGTAACGAGCTGAGATTAGGAGCACACTCTTACAGGGAGTGCTCCTAATCTCAGCTTGTTACCTGTATAAAAGACACCTGTCCACAGAAGCAATCAATCAATCAGATTCCAAACTCTCCACCATGGCCAAGACCAAAGAGCTCTCCAAGGATGTCAGGGACACGATTGTAGATGGAATGGGCTACAAGACCATCGCCAAGCAGCTTGGTGAGAAGGTGACAACAGTTGGTGTGATTATTCGCAAATGGAAGAAACACAAAAGAACTGTCAATCTCCCTCGGCCTGGGGCTCCATGCAGGATCTCACCTCGTGGAGTTGCAATGATCATGAGAACGGTGAGGAATCAGCCCAGAACTACACGGGAGGATCTTGTCAATTATCTCAAGGCAGCTGGGACCATAGTCACCAGGAAAACAATTGATAACACACTACGCCGTGAAAGGCTGAAATCCTGCAGCGCACGCAAGGTCCCCCTGCTCAAGAAAGCACATATACAGGCCCGTCTGAAGTTTGTCAATGAACATCTGAATGATTCAGAGGAGAACTGGATGAAAGTGTTGTGGTCAGATGAGACCAAAATCGAGCTCTTTGGCATCAACTCAACTCGCCGTGTTTGGACGAGGAGGAATGCTGCCTATGAGCCCAAGAACACCATCCCCACCGTCAAACATGGAGGTGGAAACATTATGCTTTGGGGGTGTTTTTCTGCTAAGGGGACAGGACAACTTTACCGCATCAAAGGGACGATGGACAGGGCCATGTACCGTCAAATCTTGGGTGAGAACATCCTTCCCTCAGCCAGGGCATTGAAAATGGGTCGTGGATGGGTATTCCATTATGACAATGACCCAAAACACACGGCCAAGGCAACAAAGGAGTGGCTCAAGAAGAAGCACGTTAAGGTCCTGGAGTGGCCTAGCCAGTCTCCAGACCTTAATCCCATAGAAAATCTGTGGAGGGAGCTGAAGGTTCGAGTTGCCAAACGTCAGCCTCGAAACCTTAATGACTTGGAGAAGATCTGCAAAGAGGAGTGGGACAAAATCCCTCCTGAGATGTGTGCAAACCTGGTGGCCAACTACAAGAAACGTCTGACCTCTGTGATTGCCAACAAGGGTTTTGCCACCAAGTACTAAGTCATGTTTTGCAGAGGGGTCAAATACTTATTTCCCTCATTAAAATGCAAATCAATATATAACATTTTTGACATGTGTTTTTCTGGATTTTTTTGTTGTTATTCTGTCTCTCACTGTTCAAATAAACCTACCATTCAAAATTATAGACTGATCATGTCTTTGTCAGTGGGCAAACGTACAAAATCAGCAGGGGATCAAATACTTTTTTCCCTCACTGTATATGCACCTAAGTATTGTGATAATATCGTATCGTGAGGTCCATGGCAAATCCCAGGCCCTAGTATAGCCCACTAAGTTCCTTTCACCTGTCCTGTTCTTTCACATCTGTGCAGATGAAGGACAGCAGACAAGGGGAGGAAGCCACTTAAAGGATCCCCTGCCAAAATGACAAAAGTGGCTGTTAAGTGGTGTTCTGGTGATTTGTCAGCCTTGCTGTTGCTTATTATTGAGATGTTCTCAATTCGAAATGTTCTCTTCCCTAGTTCCTTCTCCGTTCCAGCCCTGCGTCCTCAGAACAGACCAATCACAGTCTCAGGAGGAGTTTGATTTGCTGTTCGATTCTGTGATGCGGGAGGAGCCTACAGAGGAAGTACCGCCCCCTCCTCTCTCCGACAACGACCTCGCCATCTTTGACCCCTGTGCTAAAGAAGGTCAGAGGTTACACACACACATACAGAGGAGAGGCCACACTACTACACACACGCGTACAGAGGAGAGGCCACACTACTACACACACGCGTACAGAGGAGAGGCCACACTACTACACACACGCATACAGAGGAGAGGCCACACTACTACACACGCGCATACAGAGGAGAAGGCCACACTACTACACACACGCATACAGAGGAGAGGCCACACTACTACACACACGCATACAGAGGAGAGGCCACACTACTACACACACGCATACAGAGGAGAGGCCACACTACTACACACACGCATACAGAGGAGAGGCCACACTACTACACACACGCATACAGAGGGAGAGGCCACACTACTACACACACGCATACAGAGGAGAGGCCACACTACTACACACACGCATACAGAGGAGAGGCCACACTACTACACACACGCATACAGAGGAGAGGCCACACTACTACACACACGCATACAGAGGAGAGGCCACACTACTACACACACGCATACAGAGGAGAGGCCACACTACTACACACACGCATACAGAGGAGAGGCCACACTACTACACACACGCATACAGAGGAGAGGCCACACTACTACACACACGCGTACAGAGGAGAAGGGCACACTACTACACACACGCATACAGAGGAGAGGCCACACTACTACACACACGCATACAGAGGAGAGGCCACACTACTACACACACGCATACAGAGGAGAGGCCACACTACTACACACACGCATACAGAGGAGAAGGGCACACTACTACACACGCGCATACAGAGGAGAAGGGCACACTACTACACACACGCATACAGAGGAGAGGCCACACTACTACACACACGCATACAGAGGAGAGGCCACACTACTACACACACGCGTACAGAGGAGAAGGGCACACTACTACACACACGCATACAGAGGAGAGGCCACACTACTACACACACGCATACAGAGGAGAGGCCACACTACTACACACACGCGTACAGAGGAGAGGCCACACTACTACACACGCGCATACAGAGGAGAAGGGCACACTACTACACACACGCATACAGAGGAGAGGCCACACTACTACACACACGCATACAGAGGAGAGGCCACACTACTACACACACGCATACAGAGGAGAGGCCACACTACTACACACACGCATACAGAGGAGAAGGGCACACTACTACACACACGCATACAGAGGAGAGGCCACACTACTACACACACGCATACAGAGGAGAGGCCACACTACTACACACACGCATACAGAGGAGAGGCCACACTACTACACACACGCATACAGAGGAGAGGCCACACTACTACACACACGCATACAGAGGAGAGGCCACACTACTACACACACGCATACAGAGGAGAGGCCACACTACTACACACACGCATACAGAGGAGAGGCCACACTACTACAATGAAATTCCACCACAAATATCTGTCACTTATAAAACATTTTAAAACCACTTTTTATCCAGTGACAGGAAACAGCAACATTACCTTTTTTAAAGGGGAGAAAACAACATCTTATCGCACAATAGGGACTGGGAAATGACTCAGACACAATCTAACACACATTCTTTAGTTGTATTGTTTGTATAACGTGTGACTGTCCTTGTCTGTCAGTGTTTTTGTTGGTTCGTGTTTAATGTTTTTGTGTTGACCCCAGGAAGAGAAGCTGCTGCTTCTGGAAAAAGCTACTGGGGATCTGAATAAAACCAAACCAAACTTTTTATCGCTTTCTTTTTAGCTTTTATTTCAACCTCTCGGTTCTTCATGGTCCTGTTCTTTTTCATTACTCATTTCTCTTGCCCCAGACCAACCGAGTGCATCACACAACCAATCAGAACTTCTGTCACTGCCCCTGACCAATCCGGACGCCGGGGAGGCGGGCTATCTGAGGCAGGCAGCCAATGAGCTCACGGCTGCGATGGCGAGCGAGAAGGAGGGAGAGTACAGTACAGCCATACAAAAATACAAGACTGCTGTGGATTTACTCATCACTGGAGTTAAAGGTGAGAGGGATGGAGAGAGAGGGGGGTGTAGAGGGAGGGATGGGGAGAGAGGGGGGTGTAGAGGGAGGGATGGGGAGAGAGGGGTGTAGAGGGAGGGATGGGGAGAGAGAGGGGGTGTAGAGGGAGGGATGGGGAGAGAGAGGGGGTGTAGAGGGAGGGATGGGGAGAGAGGGGGTGTAGAGGGAGGGATGGGGGAGAGAGGGATGGGGAGAGAGGGGGGTGTAGAGGGAGGGATGGGGAGAGAGAGGGGGGTGTAGAGGGGAGGGATGGGGAGGGATGGGGAGGGAGGGATGGGGAGAGAGGGGGTGTAGAGGGAGGGATGGGGAGAGAGAGGGGGGTGTAGAGGGAGGGATGGGGAGAGAGGGGGGGGTGTAGAGGGAGGGATGGGGAGAGAGGGGGGTGTAGAGGGAGGGATGGGGAGAGAGAGGGGGTGTAGAGGGAGGGATGGGGAGAGAGGGGGGTGTAGAGGGAGGGATGGGGAGAGAGAGGGGGGTGTAGAGGGAGGGATGGGGAGAGAGAGGGGGGTGTAGAGGGAGGGATGGGGAGGGATGGGGAGGGAGGGATGGGGAGGGATGGGGAGAGAGAGAGGGGTGTAGAGGGAGGGATGGGGAGAGAGAGGGGGTGTAGAGGGAGGGATGGGGAGAGAGAGGGGTGTAGAGGGAGGGATGGGGAGGGATGGGGAGAGAGAGAGGGGTGTAGAGGGAGGGATGGGGAGGGATGGGGAGAGAGAGAGGGGTGTAGAGGGAGGGATGGGGAGGGATGGGGAGAGAGAGAGGGGTGTAGAGGGAGGGATGGGGAGGGATGGGGAGAGAGAGAGGGGTGTAGAGGGAGGGATGGGGAGAGAGAGGGGGGTGTAGAGGGAGGGATGGGGGAGAGAGAGGGGTGTAGAGGGAGGGATGGGGAGGGATGGGGAGAGAGAGAGGGGTGTAGAGGGGAGGGATGGGGAGAGAGGGGGGTGTAGAGGGAGGGATGGGGAGAGAGGGATGGGGAGAGAGGGGGGGTGTAGAGGGAGGGATGGGGAGAGAGGGGGGGGTGTAGAGGGAGGGATGGGGGAGAGAGAGGGGGTGTAGAGGGAGGGATGGGGAGGGATGGGGAGGGAGGGATGGGGAGGGATGGGGAGAGAGAGAGGGGTGTAGAGGGAGGGATGGGGAGAGAGAGGGGGTGTAGAGGGAGGGATGGGGAGAGAGAGGGGTGTAGAGGGAGGGATGGGGAGGGATGGGGAGAGAGAGAGGGGTGTAGAGGGAGGGATGGGGAGGGATGGGGAGAGAGAGAGGGGGTGTAGAGGGAGGGATGGGGAGGGATGGGGAGAGAGAGAGGGGTGTAGAGGGAGGGATGGGGAGGGATGGGGAGAGAGAGAGGGGTGTAGAGGGAGGGATGGGGAGCGAGAGGGGGTGTAGAGGGAGGGATGGGGAGAGAGAGGGGTGTAGAGGGAGGGATGGGGAGAGAGGGGGGTGTAGAGGGAGGGAGGGGGGGGTGTAGAGGGAGGGATGGGGAGAGAGGGGTGTAGAGGGAGGGATGGGGAGAGAGAGGGGGGTGTAGAGGGAGGGATGGGGAGAGAGAGGGGGGTGTAGAGGGAGGGATGGGGAGAGAGAGGGGGGTGTAGAGGGAGGGATGGGGAGAGAGGGGGTGTAGAGGGAGGGATGGGGGAGAGAGGGGGTGTAGAGGGAGGGATGGGGAGAGAGAGGGGGGTGTAGAGGGAGGGATGGGGAGAGAGAGGGGGGTGTAGAGGGAGGGATGGGGAGAGAGAGGGGGGTGTAGAGGGAGGGAGGGGGGGTGTAGAGGGAGGGATGGGGAGAGAGGGGGGGTGTAGAGGGAGGGATGGGGAGAGAGGGGGTGTAGAGGGAGGGAGGGGGAGAGAGAGGGGGGTGTAGAGGGAGGGAGGGGGGTGTAGAGGGAGGGATGGGGAGAGAGGTGGGTGTAGAGGGAGGGATGGGGAGAGAGGGGGGGTGTAGAGGGAGGGATGGGGAGAGAGAGGGGGGTGTAGAGGGAGGGATGGGGAGAGAGAGGGGGTGTAGAGGGAGGGATGGGGAGAGAGAGGGGGGTGTAGAGGGAGGGGGGGGGGTGTAGAGGGAGGGATGGGGAGAGAGGGGGTGTAGAGGGAGGGAGGGGGGTGTAGAGGGAGGGATGGGAGAGAGGGGGGTGTAGAGGGAGGGATGGGGAGAGAGGGGGGTGTAGAGGGAGGGATGGGGAGAGAGGGGGGGGTGTAGAGGGAGGGATGGGGAGAGAGAGGGGGTGTAGAGGGAGGGATGGGGAGAGAGAGGGGGGTGTAGAGGGAGGGATGGGGAGAGAGAGGGGGGTGTAGAGGGAGGGATGGGGAGAGAGAGGGGGGTGTAGAGGGAGGGATGGGGAGAGAGAGGGGGTGTAGAGGGAGGGATGGGGGAGAGAGGGGGTGTAGAGGGAGGGATGGGGAGAGAGGGGGGTGTAGAGGGAGGGATGGGGAGAGAGAGGGGGGTGTAGAGGGAGGGATGGGGAGAGAGGGGGGTGTAGAGGGAGAGAGGGGGGTGTAGAGGGAGGGATGGGGAGAGAGAGGGGGGTGTAGAGGGAGGGATGGGGAGAGAGGGGGGTGTAGAGGGAGAGAGGGGGGTGTAGAGGGAGGGATGGGGAGAGAGGGGGGTGTAGAGGGAGAGAGGGGGGTAGAGGGAGGGATGGGGGAGAGAGGGGGGTGTAGAGGGAGGGATGGGGGGAGAGGGGGGTGTAGAGGGAGGGATGGGGAGAGAGGGATGGGGAGAGAGAGGGGGTGTAGAGGGAGAGAGGGGGGTGTAGAGGGAGGGAGGGGGAGAGAGGGGGGTAGAGGGAGGGATGGGGGAGAGAGAGGGGGTGTAGAGGGAGGGATGGGGAGAGAGAGGGGGGTGTAGAGGGAGAGAGGGGGGTGTAGAGGGAGGGAGGGGGAGAGAGGGGGGGTAGAGGGAGGGATGGGGAGAGAGAGAGGGGTGTAGAGGGAGGGATGGGGAGAGAGGGGGGTGTAGAGGGAGAGAGGGGGTGTAGAGGGAGGGAGGGGGAGAGAGGGGGGGTGTAGAGGGAGAGAGGGGGGTGTAGAGGGAGGGAGGGGGAGAGAGGGGGGTAGAGGGAGGGATGGGGAGAGAGGGGGGGTGTAGAGGGAGGGATGGGGAGAGAGAGGGGGGTGTAGAGGGAGAGAGGGGGGTGTAGAGGGAGGGAGGGGGAGAGAGGGGGGGTGTAGAGGGAGAGAGGGGGGTGTAGAGGGAGGGAGGGGGAGAGAGGGGGGTGTAGAGGGAGGGATGGGGAGAGAGAGGGGGGTGTAGAGGGAGGGATGGGGAGAGAGGGGGGTGTAGAGGGAGGGATGGGGAGAGAGGGGGGTGTAGAGGGAGGGATGGGGAGAGAGGGCGGGGGTGTAGAGGGAGGGATGGGGAGAGAGGGGGTGTAGAGGGAGGGATGGGGAGAGAGGGGGGGTGTAGAGGGAGGGATGGGGAGAGGGGGGGGTGTAGAGGGAGGGATGGGGAGAGAGGGGTGTAGAGGGAGGGAGGGGGGTGTAGAGGGAGAGAGGGGGGGTGTAGAGGGAGGGATGGGGAGAGAGGGGGGTGTAGAGGGAGGGATGGGGAGAGAGAGGGGGGTGTAGAGGGAGGGATGGGGAGAGAGGGGGGTGTAGAGGGAGGGGGGTGTAGAGGGAGGGAGGGGGGGTGTAGAGGGAGGGATGGGGAGAGAGAGGAGGGTGTAATGGGAGGGAGGGTGTAGAGGGAGGGATGGGGAGAGAGAGAGGGGGGTGTAGAGGGAGGGATGGGGAGAGAGAGGGGGGTGTAGAGGGAGGGATGGGGAGAGAGAGGGGGTGTAGAGGGAGGGATGGGGAGAGAGGGGGGGTGTAGAGGGAGGGATGGGGGAGAGAGGGGGGTGTAGAGGGAGGGATGGGGAGAGAGAGGGGGGTGTAGAGGGAGGGATGGGGAGAGAGAGAGGGGGGTGTAGAGGGAGGGATGGGGAGAGAGGGGGGGGTAGAGGGAGGGATGGGGAGAGAGAGAGGGGGGTGTAGAGGGAGGGATGGGGGAGAGAGAGGGGGTGTAGAGGGAGGGAGGGGGAGAGAGAGGGGGGTGTAGAGGGAGGGAGGGGGAGAGAGAGAGGGGGTGTAGAGGGAGGGATGGGGGAGAGAGAGGGGGGTGTAGAGGGAGGGAGGGGGGGGTGTAGAGGGAGAGAGGGGGGTGTAGAGGGAGAGAGGGGGGTGTAGAGGGAGAGAGGGGGGTGTAGAGGGAGAGGGGGGGGTGTAGAGGGAGAGAGGGGGGGGTGTAGAGGGAGAGAGGGGGGGTGTAGAGGGAGAGAGGGGGGGGTGTAGAGGGAGAGAGGGGGGGTGTAGAGGGAGGGATGGGGAGAGAGAGAGGGGGTGTAGAGGGAGGGATGGGGAGAGAGAGAGGGGGGTGTAGAGGGAGGGAGGGAGGGATGGAGGGAGAGGGGGGTGTAGAGAGGGGGGTGTAGAGGGAGGGATGGGGAGAGAGGGGGGTGTAGAGAGGGGGGTGTAGAGGGAGGGATGGGGAGAGAGAGAGGGGTGTAGAAAGAGAGGGAGGGAGGGATGGAGGGAGAGGTTAGAGAGAACAGTGTAGGTACTATATTGGTAGTTGAGAGAGGGAGACATCTTCATCTCCCTTTTTGACTTCTCTGCCTAATGTCCTTTATCTCTCCTCTCTCTCTCTCTCTCTCTCTCTCTGTCCCTCTCCTCTCTCTCTCTCTGTCTCTCTCTCTCTCTCTCTCTCTCTCTCTCTCTCTCTCTCTGTCTCTCCCTTTCCCTCTTTCCCTTTCTCTCTCCTTTCTCTCTCTCTTTTCTCCCCCCCTCTCTCTCTAGGAGATCCAGACCCACAACGTAGAGGGTCGGTAAAGAGAAGAACTGCTCAGTATCTGGAACACGCAGAGACACTAGTCACACTGCTCACCTCCACACACACCTCGCAGGACTCACACACACACACTGAGGAGAAGGACTCGTAAACACACACATGAACGGGACACTGAAACACACACACACACACACACCTCTCTCTCCCTCCCTGCCTCTCTCTTAAAACCACAGGAGGTTGGTGGCCCCTTAATTGGGGAGGACGGGCTCGTGGTGATGCCTGGAGTGGAATCAGTGGAATAGTATGAAACGCATGGTTTCCTTCTGTTCCAGACGGTCCTCCCCTCAGCAGCCTCCTATTGCTTAAGACGCACACAGAAGCACTAACACACACACACACACACACACACACACACACACACACACACACACACACACACACACACACACAGGCACACACACACAGGCACACAGACACACACACACACACGCACGCACGCACGCACGCACACACACACACACACACACACACACACAGGCACACACACACAGGCACACAGACACACACACACGCACGCACGCACACACACACACAGGCACACACACACACAGGCACACACACACACAGGGCACACACACACACACACACACACACACACACACACACACAGGCACACACACACACACACACACACACACACTATGAAGCAGCACAAAGAATAACATCCCTGTTGCTTTATATCAGTGGGAATTCTTGAATCTGAAATCAACTGTTTTAAATATTTTGAATCTGATTCCCCTTTAATGAACAAGACACTGTGCTGCTTCCCAAAAGGGCACCCTATATTCCCTATATTAGTACACTGCTTTTTACCAGGGCCCATAGGTGAATACTAAGCTTCCAGGGCTCTGGTCAAAAGTAGTGCATTATCTAGGGGAATAGGGTGACATTCGGGTCACGGACATTGTCCACTTAATTTATCTTCCTAAAGTATTTTACAATGTTTTTAAGGTGTTAATATTATTGTGTTTCTTTGTACACTACACAAACATGAGTTAATTGTTTTTATAAAGAAATACGATAGTGTATGGTACTATGGTTGTTGTTGTTGTTGTTGTTGTACTGTGGGGCTAGGGAGTTTTTCCATGACCATGTCACCTCACCAGGAAGAACTCAATTCAATTCAGACAATTTTAAGGAAGTAAACTGAAATTCAACATTTTCTTCAATGCTTCTCAATGAGAAACAATTGGAATTTCGAATTTCAGTTTACTTCCTGAATTAATAATTCAGATCAAATGGAATTGACTCCAAGCCTGTTTTTTTTGTTTTTTTAATCAAGCCTATAAAACAGACTGGATACAGTATATTGAGCCTCAGTTCTGAACCTTGAAGCCAGTTCCACTGCATTTTTTTTATTGTTCCCCTCTAATCAGGGACTGATTTTAGACCTAGGACACCGGGTGTGCAATTAATTACCAGGTAAAACAGAAAAACCAGCAGGCTCCGGACCTGGTAGGGTAAGAGTCGAGGACCCCTGGTATATTTAGTGTAGTTGTAGTAGCTAAATTCTACCACCGTGTGTCGCCGTTGAGCAGTTGTCTAATTTAAATCTTTGTCTTAGACCCACCAGCGATGCAGATAAAGACATCAACAATGACTGAAGGATTCCATCTGCTTATAGACACCCAGAGGAATAGTCTTCTTGGATACCTAACCTCTGACCACAAGGGAGGAAAGAAGGGAGGGAGGGAGAGAGAGCGAGGGATGAGATGAAAAATGGAGAGAGGTGATTAAAGGATGAGGGGATGATCTCCTCATTGTCCGGGAAAAACGGACAGGAAATAAATCTCTTATCTCACTCCCTCATTCTATCTTTCTCTCGCTTTCGTTCTTTGTTTGTGCATTCTGGGTAGTCTGGAGAGAAGGAAGGAAGGATGGATGGATGGATGGAGAGCGAGGGGGAGAAGCTTGCACCTGTGAAAATAGAGGGATGGAGACAAAGAGATGGAGAGAGAGAGAGAGGGTTGGAACAACACAGGGAGGGGGAGAGCAGCAGAGCATTAGCATGCTGATAGTGTCAGCACTCATCCCTTTCACTCTTCTCTTTTCTCTCTTTCTTTCTCTATATCCATCCCTCTCTCTATCCCCCTCTCTCTTTTTACCCCTCTATCATCTCCACATCCCCTCCATCCTGCTCTCCTCTCTGTCCGTGACAATTACACCATCAAAACACTCCAGTCAGAGAGGATAATTGGTGCCAGTGTTGTAGCAAGAGTGCGATATAGTGTGTGTGTGTATGTATGTGTGTCCAGTGCTTTTTTTTCAGTAAGCACAGCTTGTATGGGCAGGCAGTGTTTTTGTGCATAAATGTATGATTTTTCAGATTGTGTGTGTTTTAGATATGTTCTATAGTGTATGGCTAGGGTCTTTCACCTCTGTGTGACAGCCTGCTTGGTCCGAGGGTACGGAAGCAGTTTGCTCAGGGCTTGCACGCGTATACACACACATTGAGTGTACAAAACATTAAGGCAGACTGACCAGCTGAATCCAGGTGAAAACTATGATCCCTTATAGATGTCACTTGTTAAATCCACTTCAATCAGTGTAGATGAAGGGGAGGAGACAGGTTATAGAATAATTGTTAAGCCTTGAGACAATTGATTGTGTACGTGTGCCATTCAGAGAGTGAATGGGCAAGACAAAATATTTAAGTGCCTTTTGAACGGTGTATGGTAGTAGATGCCAGGCGTACCGGTTTGTGTCAAGAACTGCAACACTGCTGGGTTTTTCACACTCAACAGTTTCCTGTGTCTATCAAGAATGGCCCACCACCCAATGGATATCCAGGCCAACTTGACACAACTGTGGGAAGCATTGGAGTCAACATGGGCCAGCATCCCTGTGGAACGCGTTCGACACCTTGTAGAGTCCATACCCCCAACGAATTGAGGCTGTTCTGAGGGCAAAATGAAGGGGAGGGGAGGGGGTGGCAACTCAAAATTAGGAAGGTGTTCCTAATGTTTTGTACACTCAGTGTACACACGGACATCAAACGCACACAGAACAGTCTCACACACCTTAGTTGAGAGCTACTCTACTTCTGTATGTAAAACTCAACTCACACTTATACACGCACGTGTGCACATACTCACACAGAATCACTAATGTGAAACACATGCATAAATGCACTCACACACACACAGACCCACTCAAAACACATTCCAGTGACCTAGATGTATTGCAGGTCATCCCCCACCCCCAAACAAAGCCTAACACCTCAGTGGTCTGCTGTGAAATGATTAGGCATAATGTTTCCTGCCACTGCCCACATACAAGCAGCTGTTGCTGGAAAGAGCACTGGAAACTCTCTCTCTCTCTCTCTCTCTGTCTCTCTCTCTCTCTGTCTCTCTCTGTCTCTCTCTCTCTCCCCCTCTCTCTCTCTCTCTCTCTCTCTCTCTCTCTCTCTCTCTCTCTCTCTGCCACGCACACACACACACACTCTCTCCTCTCTCAATTTCAATTTCAATTTAAGGGCTTTATTGGCATGGGAAACGTATGTTAACGTTGCCAAAGCAAGTGAAGTAGATAGTAAACAAAAGTGAAATAAACAATAAATATTAACAGTAAACATTACACTCACAATTTCCAAAAGAATAAAGACATTTCAAATGTAATATTATGTCTATATACAGTCTTGTAAACGATGTGCAAAATAGTTAAAGTACAAAAGGGAAAATAAATAAATATGGGTTGTGTTTACAATGGTGTTTGTTCTTCACTGATTGCCCTTTTCTTGTGGCAACAGGTCACACATCTTGCTGCTGTGATGGCACACTGTGGTATTTCACCCAATAGATATGGGAGTTTATCAAAATGTGATTTGTTTTTCGAATTGTTTGTGGGTCTGTGTAATCTGAGGGAAATATGTGTCTCTAATATGGTCATACATTTGGCAGGAGGTTAGGAAGTGCAGCTCAGTTTCCACCTCATTTTGTGGGCAGTGTGCACATAGCCTGTCTTCTCTTGAGAGCCAGGTCTGCCTACGGCGGCCTTTCTCAATAGCAAGGCTATGTTCACTGACTCTACATGGTCATAGCTTTCCTTAATGTTGGGTCAGTCACAGTGGTCAGGTATTCTGCCTCTGTGTACTCTGTTTAGTGTCAAATAGCATTCTAGTTTGGTCTGCTTTTTTGTTAATTCTTTCCAATGTGTCAAGTAATTCTCTTTTTGTTTTCTCATTATTTGGTTGGGTCACACTCTCTCTCTCTCTCTCAGTTGAATTTCAATTCAATTTAAGGGCTTTATTGGCATGGGAAACGTATGTTAACGTTGCCAAAGCAAGTGAAGTAGATAGTAAACAAAAGTGAAATAAACAATAAATATTAACAGTAAACATTACACTCAGAAGTTCCAAAAGAATAAAGACATTTCAAATGTCATATTATGTATATATACAGTGTTGTAACAATGTACAAATAGTTAAAGTACAAATGGGAAAATAAATAAACATAAATATGGGTTGTATTTACAATTCTGTTTGTTCTTCACTGGTTGCCCTTTTCTTGTGGCAGCAGGTCACAAATCTTGCTGCTGTGATGGCACACTGTGGTTTTTCACCCAGTAGATAAGGGAGTTTATCAAAATTGGGTTTGTTTTCGAATTCTTTGTGGATGTCTGTAATCTGAGGGAAATATGTGTCTCTAATATGGTCATACATTTGGCAGGAGGTTAGGAAGTGCAGCTCAGTTTCCACCTCATTTTGTGGCAGTGTGCACATAGCCTGTCTTCTCTTGAGAGCCAGGTCTGCCTACAGCGGCCTTTCTCAATAGCAAGGCTATGCTCACTGAGTCTGTACATAGTCAAAGCTTTCCTTAAGTTTGGGTCAGTCACAGTGGTTAGGTATTCTGCCACTTTGTACTCTCTGTTTAGAGCCAAATAGCATTCTAGTTTGCTCTGTTTTTTTGTTAATTCTTTCCAATGTGTCAAGTAATTCTCTTTTTGTTTTCTCATGATTTGGTTGGGTCTAATTGTGTTGCTGTCCTGGGGCTTTGTGGGGTCTGTTTGTGTTTGTGAACAGAGCCCCAGGACCAGCTTACTTAGAGGACTCTTCTCCAAGTTCATCTCTTTGTAGGTGATGGCTTTGTTATGGAAGGTTTGGGAATCGCTTCCTTTTAAGTGGTTGTAGAATTTAACGGCTCTTTTCTGGATTTTGATCATTAGTGGGTATCGGCCTAATTCTGCTCTGCATGCATTATTTTGTGTTTTTCGTTGTATACTGAGGATATTTTTGAAGAAAAGTCTCAATTTGGTGTTTGTCCATTTTGTGAATTCTTGGTTGGTGAGTGGACTCCAGACCTCACAACCATAAAGGGCAATGGGTTCTATAACTGATTCAAGTATTTTTAGCCAGATCCTAATTGGTAGGTCGAATTTTATGTTCCTTTTGATGGCATAGAAGGCCCTTCTTGCCTTGTCTCTCAGATCTTTCACAGCTTTGTGGAAGTTACCTGTGGCGCTGATGTTTAGGCCGAGGTGTGTATAGTTTTTTGTGTGCTCACACACACACACCCTCTCTCTCTCTCTCTCTCTCTCTCTCTCTCTCTCTCTCTCTCTCTCTCTCACACGCACGCACGCACACACCCTCTCTCTCTCTCATACACACCCTCTCTCTCTCACACACACACCCTCTCTCTCACATACACACACCCTCTCTCTCTCTCATACACACCCTCTCTCTCTCACACACACACACACCCTCTCTCTCACATACACACACCCTCTCTCTCTCTCTCTCTCTCACACACACACCCTCTCTCTCTCTCTCTCTCTCACACACACACACCCTCTGTTATTGTTCTCTCCACTTCCTCTTTCTACTCTCTCTCTAGTGCTGTTATCACTCTCTCTCTCTCTTCCCCTGAATCCCTCTATCCCCCTCTGTCACCTTGCCCAAGGCTGTTTGAGTGCACTCTACCTCCCCTCTCTCTACCCCTCCCTCTCTCTATCCCTCTCTTGCTCTCTCTGTTTCTCTCAATGTTAATCAAACACTTTATTCTGTCTATTGATTCTCTCATATCTATCGATTCCCCCCCCTGTTTCCTCCCTTTCCTGTTTTCTCTCTCTCCTCTCTTTTCCTCAATTCTCTGTTCTTTCATGTTCGTTCTCTCGCTCATTTATCTTCCTCCCATCCTGTTTTCTCTCTCCCCCTCCCTTTCAACCACTTTATCTACCCCCCTCTGTCTCTCTCCATCTTTCTCTCTCCATCCCTCTCTCTCTCTCCATCCCTCTCTCTCTCTCTCTCTCTCCATCTCTCTCTCTCCATCTCTCCATCTCTCTCTCCATCTCTCTTCATCTCTCTTCATCCCTCTCTCTCTCTCTCTCTCTCTCTCTCTCTCTCCATCCCTCCATCTCTCCATCCCTCCATCTCTCTCCTCTCTCTCCATCCCTCCATCTCTCCACCTCTCTCTCTCTCTCTCCATCCCTCCATCTCTCCATCCCTCCATCTCTCTCTCTCTCTCTCTCTCTCTCTCCATCCCTCCATCCCTCCATCTCTCCATCCCTCCATCTCTCCATCCCTCCATCTCTCTCTCGCTCTCTCTCTCTCCATCCCTCCATCTCTCCACCTCTCTCTCTCTCTCTCCATCCCTCCATCTCTCCACCTCTCTCTCTCTCTCTCTCCATCCCTCCATCTCTCCCTGGGATGCTGTATTTTTTATTCCTGAGTACTGCAGTGCTATTGAAGTGTGTTAGATCATCATCACACACACACACACACACACACACACACAGACTGAGTGTTATATCATCAGTCATTGGATGAGCTGCTTGATGTTGGGGAAAGTGGTTGACATGTTACAGACCTCAGAAAGAGGTAGCAACACACACAAACAGAGAGTGATACGCTACATGACCAAAAGTATGCTGGTTCAACATCTCATTCCAACATCATGGCCATTAATATGGAGTTGGTCCCCCCCCCTTTGCTGCTATAACAGCCTCCACTCTTCTGGGAAGGCTTTCCACTAGATGTTGGAACATTGCTGCAGGGACTTGCTTCCATTCAGCCACAAGAGCATTAGTGAGGTCGGGCACTGATGTTTGGCGATTAGGCCTGGCTCGCAGTCGGTGTTCCAATTCATCCCAAAGGTGTTCGATGGGGTTGAGGTCAGGGATCTGTGCAGGGCAGTCAAGTTCTTCCACACCTATCTCGACAAACCATTTCTGTATGGACCTCGCTTTGTGCACAGAGGGCATTGTCATGCTGAAACAGGAAAGGGTCTTCCCCAAACTGTTTCCACAAAGTTGGATGCACAGAATCGTCTAGAATGTCATTGTATTCTGTAGCGTTAAGATTTCCATTCACCGGAAAATTTGATGAACTGACATGTTGGAAAGGTGGCATCCTATGACGGTGCCACGTTGAAAGTCACTGAGCTCTTCAGTAAGGCCATTCTACTGCCAATGTTTGTCTATGGAGATTGCATGGTTGTGTGCTCGATTTTATACACCTGTCAGCAACGGGTGTGGCTGAAATAGCCAGATCCACTAATTTGAAGGGGTGTGCACATACTTTTGTATACTGAATATGTATATATTATATATATATATATATATACACACACACATACACAGAGAGAGAGAGAGATACACACAGAGAGATATACGGTGCATTCGGAAAGTATTCAGACCCCTTGACTTATTCCACATTTTGTTACGTTACAGCCTTACTTTTTTCCTCATCAATCTACACACAATACCCCATAATGACAAAGCGAAACAGGTTTTCCAACTTTTAGAAAATGCTGAAAAAAATCGAAGACTGAAATATTACATTTACATAAGTATTCAGACCCTTTACACAGTACTTTGTTGAAGCACCTTTGGTAGTGATTACAGCCTCGAGTCTTCTTGGGTATGACACTACAAGCTTGGCACACCTGTATTTTGGGAGTTTCTCCCATTCCACTCTGCAGATCCTCTCAAGCTCTGTCAGGTTGGATGGGGAGCGTCGCTGCACAGCTATTTTCAGGTCTCTCCAGAGATGTTCGATCGGGTTCAAGTCCGGATTCTGGCTGGATCACTCAAGGACATTCAGAGACTTGTCCCGAAGCCACTCCTGCGTTGTCTTGGCTCTGTGTGCTTAGGGTCGATGTCCTGTTGGAAGGTGAACCTTCGCCCCAGTCTTATGTCCTGAGCGCTCTGGAGCAGGTTTTCATCAAGCAACTCTCTGTACCTTGCTCCGTTCATCTTTCCCTCGATCCTGGCTAGTCTCCCAGTCCCTGCCGCTGAAAAACATCCCCACAGCATGATGCTGCCACCACCATGCTTCACCGTAGTGATGGTGCCAGGATTCCTCCAGATGTGACGCTTGGCATTCAGGCCAAAGAGTTCAATCTTGGTTTCATCATACCAGAGAATCTTGTTTCTCATGGACTGAGAGTCCTTTAGGTGCCTTTGGGCAAACTCCAAGCAGGCTGTCATGTGCCTTTTACTGAGGAGTGGCTTCCATCTGGCCATTCTACCGTAAAGGCCTGATTGGTGGAGTGCTGCAGAGATGGCCGTCCTTCTGGAAGGTTCTTCCATCTCCACAGAGGAACTCTGGAGCTCTGTCAGAGTGACCATCGGGTTATTGGTCACCTCCCTGACCAAGGCCCTTCTCCCCCGATTGCTCAGTTTGGCCGGGCGGCCAGCTCTAGGAAGAGTCTTGGTTGTTCCAAACTTCTTCCATTTAAGAATGATGGAGGCCACTGTGTTCTTGGGGACCTTCAATGCTGCAGAAATTGTTTGGTACCCTTCCCCAGATCTGTGCCTTGACACAATCCTGTCTCAGAGCTCTACGGACAATTTCTTCGACCTCATGGCTTGGTTTTTGCTCTGACATGCACTTTCAACTGTGGGACCTTATAAAGACAGGTATGTGCCTTTCCAAATCATGTCCAATCAATTGAATTTACCACAGGTGGACTACAATCAAGTTGTAGAAACATCTCAATGACGATCAATGGAAACAGGATGCACCTGAGCTCAATTTCCGAGTCTCATAGCAAAGGGTCTGAATACTGATGTAAATGAGGTATTTCTGTTTTTTATTTTTAGATTTGCTACACATTCTAAAAACATGTTTTCGCTTCGTCATTATGTGGTATTGTGTGTAGATTGCTGAGGAAAAAATTATATTTCATCCATTTTAGAATAAGGCAAAATGTGGAAAAAATCAAGGGGTCTGAATACTTTCCGAAGGCACTGTATATATACACACACACCACACACACACAGATGTACACACACAGATACACACACACACACACACACAGATGTACACACACATACACACACACACACACACACACACACACAGATGTACACACACAGATACACACACACACACACACACATATGTACACACACATACACACACACACACACACACATACAGATGTACACACACACACAGGTGTACACACACACACAGACACACACACACACACACAGATGTACACACACAGATACACACACACACACACAGATGTACACACACAGATACACACACACACACACACACACACACACACACACACACACACACACACACCATCCTCCTCTCTTCTCTGTGCCAAAATGTAATTTAACTAAGTTAGCTTTGTGGGTTTATGGTCAGTTTAACTCTATTTTTATTTATTTATTTGTCATTTAGCAGACGCTCTTATCCAGAGCGACTTACATGAGCAATTAGGGTTAAGTGCCTTGCTCAAGGGCACATCGACAGATTTTTCACCTAGTCGGCTCGGGGATTAGAACCAGCGACCTTTCGGTTACTGGCACAACGCTCTTAACCACTAACCACTAAGCTACCTGCCGACCTCTATATGCTCTGGTCAACAGTGTTTTCTGAGTGAATACTTCAGTGTGTATGAACAATATGTATTATACATAGATACCATTCTTGATGCATAGCCTCTGGCAAAATAACTCTGTCCACACACACACACACACACACATAAAAAAACACACACTCTCTCTCACACATACACACCACGTACACTCACTTCATTGTAATTTCTCTGCATATGCTGTTGTTTATCCAGATAAACGTTCCTCTCTATCTCTCTCCATCCCACTCTCTCGCTTTTGTTACCGCCATCGTTACCATAACAACCACGACCTTTTGATTTTAGTGCTTCTCAGGGGGGGGAGGAGTTTAATACTGAAGAGGAGAGAGAGGGAGAGAAGGGGGGTAGAGGGTATGGGAGGGATAAAAACAGAGGGTATGTGGAGAGAGAGGGAGAGAAGGGGGTAGAGGGTATGGGGAGAGAGAGGGAGAGAAGGGGGGTAGAGGGTATGTGGAGAGAGAGAAGGGGGGGTAGAGGGTATGTGGAGAGAGAGGGAGAGAAGGGGGTAGAGGGTATGGGAGGGAAGGGGGGTAGAGGGTATGGGAGGGAAGGGGGATAGAGGGTATGGGAGGGATAAAAACAGAGGGTATGTGGAGAGAGAGAAAGGCTATTAAGTGGTGGGGGAATCGAGAGATAGAGGTGTGTGTGTGTGTGTGTGTGTGTGTGTGTGTGTGTGTGTGTGTGTGTGTGTGTGTGTGTGTGTGTGGCAGCATCATCACATCGTGATGAGTAGTCTTCTGTTTCCATTGGTTGGCTATCATTGGAATTCACCTGGATATTTGTTTAAGCCTTTTAGAACATCTGACAAACATAGTTGTCATCTAATTCCCAATGGGCTACAGACTACAGTGGATGAACAGGTGAGATAATGTTGCCTATTTGTTAGTAAGTAATAAACACTTATCAACCACAATGCCCTAAAAGCAACACATCGTCCATGTTCGCCATGTTTGCTGTCTAGGCCCCTGCCATGTGAATAAATGTCTGTCTACAAATAAATCAATGTGTTTATTCTAGAGATTAAAAAAAAAAAAAAAGTTAATATTTGACTCCTTCAATCCAGGCTACCAGTTTCGGTTGACAATCTTGTTGTTTACGTCCCAAATGGCACCCTATTCCCTATATAGTGCACTACTTTAGACCAGAGAATGGCACCCTATTCCCTATATAGTGCACTGCTTTAGACCAGAGAATGGCACCCTATTCCCTATATAGTGCACTGCTTTAGACCAGAGAATGGCACCCTATTCCCTATATAGTGCACTACTTTAGACCAGAGAATGGCACCCTATTCCCTATATAGTGCACTACTTTAGACCAGAGAATGGCACCCTATTCCCTATATAGTGCACTACTTTAGACCAGAGAATGGCACCCTATTCCCTATATAGTGCACTACTTTAGACCAGAGAATGGCACCCTATTCCTTATATAGTGCACTACTTTAGACCAGAGAATGGCACCCTATTCCTTATATAGTGCACTACTTTAGACCAGAGAATGGCACCCTATTCCCTATATAGTGCACTACTTTAGACCAGAGAATGGCACTCTATTCCCTATATAGTGCACTACTTTAGACCAGTGAATGGCACCCTATTCCCTATATAGTGCACTACTTTAGACCAGAGAATGGCACCCTATTCCCTATATAGTGCACTACTTTAGACCAGAGAATGGCACCCTATTCCTTATATAGTGCACTACTTTAGACCAGGGCCTAAGGTTGGGGTACAGCAGACAATCTGTCACCTATAGGATGGGCTGCTACACAATGGACAGAGCGAAAAAGTGAGGGAGAGAGAAAGAGATAGGGGAGGGTG